>NC_073356.2:37812500-38112500 GCF_027580225.2 Misgurnus anguillicaudatus | reverse complement strand
CGTAATAGACTTATAATCAGTTTTTATCATTATCATCTTTCCAACGCTTGAATGTCTCCGATACGCACAAGCCACCCAGAGACTCGTCCTCCACTCGACGGTACTCCAGGCGAATCGGCGGAGCGCTGCTCGTGGGGTCAGTAATCGAGCGAGTGCAAGCGCAGGGCCAGACGACTCGACAGTACACGTGTTAGCATCTGCTTCAGAGCAGAGGTTGGCTGGCCAACTCCGTGAAGCCCAGAGAGTCTGTTGTGCCGTGCCATGCCAGGATTCTGTCATATTCAGTCTGTGTCAGGATGAGAGAGAGAGAGAGAGAGAGAGAGAGAGAGAGAGAGAGAGAGAGAGAGAGAGACTTACAAACATCTGGTCAACAGCCTAATGAGGTGAGAGAGAAACATAAGTAATGTACTTTTTCACTCAGGGGCGTAGCCAGAGTTGTATTTTTGGGGGGTTCTATCCTAAAATGAGGGGGCAACTCATATACATATATATACTGCTTTCACTGTGGCTGTACTGGTCATGCATTAAGTCATATCACCATATGTTATTACATTACTATGTTACTTCAAATAATGTTAAGCAATTTCAACTTGTTTTTAAAGGTAATAGCAACTCATCACTCCTTCAGATTTAAAATATTAAGTTGATTCAACTGAAAGATTTAAAGCAGCGAAACTCTGTACTGCTGTTGACCTGATGCTTTTGGTGGGTTTGAAATGAAAACTTATTTGTATTTGTAATAAAAACATGCAGAAACAAAGATTCCTTTTCAAGGGAACTTCACGCTGCGTCAGACAGCTGACGCTTTGGGAATGCCTGCAGCGTGACAGCATCTGAGGATGTATATCAAATTCAACCAGTGGTTAGGTGTGACGTAGAAGCCAGACAGCATAAAGGAGGAAAAGGAACGCCCATTTCATCCGGCATATGCCGAAGCGGGTGTACAGGTATCCTGGAAGTATGGCAAAGGAGACACAGTGTCTCATTCCCATCTTGGGGAACAGAGGTTACACATGTAACCCGAGATGTTTTCATGGTTGTATAGAACTAAATGAATGTTTTAGTCTGTGGATCATTGATTCCTATAATTTAAACGTCTCACTTTTTCATATAAACGTTGCATTACACAAAAATTGGCACTGTATTTTTACAGTGATGTTTTAAAACAGCTGACATTTATGGCCGATATATCCAGTCAATCAAACGAAAACAGGAAAATGCAATTTGAGCTTTGTGTTTGGTAAATGTAAAAAACATCACTATTGTTCAATATTATTGGTCATTATATGAATGAATAAGATTGAGAAAATGTAATCTTCAGAATTTAGTTCATGCAAGTTAATATAAAAAAATTATGTTAATAAAATGTGACGTTCTGATATTCATCTTACACATTTCTTGTTCGCACAGTAAACAGAGCGATTTTGTCTATTTTATCCTAATACTTATGGAGTGTATGTATATGAATGTATATGATGTGATCTGCCTCACATAGGTAAGAGATTTTGTGAAATGTGTCATTACTGTCTGAAATCATTTTACTGTCGAGTGAATACAGCAAACATTATCTTTCTGATTTAAAGGTTCAAATTGTTAATGAAGTCACTCGGAGAGCAGAACTTTAAATTGGACTTTAATTGGAAAATTGCGTGTAATCACTTTTTAAAATCAAATCACTAATAGGTAGTGCTGTCGTAAAGATATCATTTTAATTTGACAAAGAATCAGTTTTTATGTGCATTAATATTCTAGAGGCAGAAGTACAGTAATATTTATAATGTATAATATCAAGATGAATAAATGAATAAGAGTTATACCACAGTGGTAAAATGCTTTATTCTTATTGGTTGAGACACGTTCTACAGGTGTGCATTATTTTTCAGTAACGCACACCTATGAAGTAGTTCCAGGTCTGTCAACCGCATTACAGTTCAATATTACTACGCCAAATTTAACTAAAACAACTCAAAAATAGAAAACAATGAATAAAATAATTCAAAAGAATAGCCAATAAACACTGATTGCCTCCTTGTTCAGTGTTGTTTTCATTCCTGATAATATGAAGCTAACAAATGATACATAAATTCTGATGAAAATAATAATAAAGAAATATTGATAGGCCAAATTATTCACATTGTTCATATTACTGCAAACACTTTACATCAAAAGCAACACGTCTCTCTCGCTCTCCTTCCTTCTCACTTTTTTGCTCTCTTTCTCTCTCACTGTAACATGACGTTTTGGAGACTTTAGATGAGATGCATGAGAAAATAGTCCTAGGACAAAAACCTGTCAAATGTCTTAATAAAACAGCCGAACAATGTATTATGGTGTGGTAACTGTTGTATAAGCATAATAATAATAATAGATTCAAATTATTTGAAAATAATGCACACCCGCAGTGTAACGTCTTTAATTAATATTGTATGCATGTGGCACAAACAATGAGATTTGGTTAGCAGCTCTCTTAACACGGCACACCCCTTCCCTTGCACGTGAGGCTGCATAAACGTCATTGTAACTTTGAAGCATTAAATCTTCAAAATATACGGTCATGCGGCACATCATTGTAAAGCTTAGACTTTCGTGGTTCCATTAAGGGCACACACAAAGCATCATATGATTTATAGCAGTCATAAAACTGTTATCGAGTTGTTAGTTACCTGAACCGGGCGGCGCCGATTTAGGATATTTACTTACCTTCAAAATCTTCCCTTTATCCGCTTCGGTGAAATTGTCCAAAACAAATTGTTCATAAATCCCCAAAAGTCCAAGGAAATGGAATATCCAAGCCTTTTAATCCAAAACGATTTGTTCATCTCACAATCATCTTGACGTTTCTGACCGAATTACCATATAAATAGTGTATACAATTAGTTCACTAACGGACATTTGTTCGAATCTCACTTTTCATTCACGATTTATAATGAATATATTCGGATGTCACGTTTATTGTGCGACGTCTGAGGAACAAATACGCCCCCTTGCGGAATTTCAGCCGTTCCATAAGAGGCTACGACGCCTAAATAAAAATAAACAATACAAACATTATAAACAGTGTAAACAATTTAAACAGAAATGCAGTGACAATAATTCAGTTCAATTTTATTTATATAGCGCTTTTCACAATTGTTACGCTTTACATGAATAGATGTAGGGGAAAACACAGAAAAATCGATAAATAATATAAGATGTAGAATATAGCGGCTAAGAATAAACTGTACAAGCGAGCGAAGTAATAGTGTAACGTATACAGGAAAGTGACTCTCCATGGGATGGAAAAAAACCTTAGGAGAAAAACCCTGTGGGAAAACTCCTAGGAGGAGAAAAATCCTTGAAAGAGATGCATATGCATATATATATATATATATATATATATATATATAAAAAACACGATAGGGATATGAAACGGGCAAGCGGATTAAACTGGTTCAGCCGGTGATCACTGGTCAGGCATGGGCTGGGCATCACGTTGAAGGACAGGCTGTAGATCAGTGGTGTCCTTCACCGCTGACCTTCACCGCAGCAGGAACTGGGTTTGTTTGTCTCATTGTCCTCAGGGTCGATGATGAGACGGAGAGAGATACAGAATTCTATTAGCGTAGGGGCCTTTCGCATGTAATGCAAGTGTCATACAGTATTGTGGTTTAAAATCCGCTCGGATCCAGACAGGCTAACTATTGCGGCATACGTATATTACCCAGATGAGTTATGTGAATGCTTTGTTCTGGACAAACTAACTATTGCAGGATAGGTACATTAACTGGACATTTTATGTGTATGCTTTGTTAAAGAAGAATGTCTTAAGTTTAGACTTAAAGTGATCGATAATGACAGCAATATATTATCATAAACAGTTTAAACAACTTAAATAGTTGTAAAAGTTGTGCAACATCAGTAAAGCATTATGAACAGTATAAAGAGTTGAATCAAACAGCTAGAATCAGTTCAGGTAAGAGGATCAGACCGCAGGGCTCTCAAGCTGAACCACTTTTAATTCACACTCGAGTCGTGAGCTCCGGTCTCTGCATCACATCTCAGATCATTTGCATAAAGTTAAAGTCATCTTAATCTTTCATGCTGTCACTTGTATTGGCAGAAATCTCCAGCTCTCATTGAAAATGAATGATTTCAGATACAGCTGATGCCTACATCACAATCTCATACAGCATCGCACAGCAGTAATGAGAGTGTAGTCGTGACCTGTGCGTTATGACTACAGGTGTGTGTATTGATCCTTTACAGCGGATAGCAGATGTAAGACTCACACCTACAGGAGACCTGCTGCTTTATTTGTTTGTCTGTGTGTGTAGGCTTGTTTAGTGGAACGTAATGAATGTAGACTGGCATATGGTGTAGAGATTATTAATCAGTGTGCTTTCATTAGCTAAGACTCGAATCGCATCTATCAAGTGAATACTCAATGTTCTTTCAACTTACAGATATGAATCATTGCTCTCTCTCTTCTCTCTAACCTCATTCACACAGCACTTTGGTCCAAGAAAATTTCCCTAAAATTGGCACACAAGCTTCTGTGTGAATGCAAACACATTCCTTAAATGTTCTGAGATAGCTCCCGGAAAGAGCAACTAACATTGCTGTAAAATATCCGGAAAGCCCTCTGTGGGAGTGAGACGCAGAAACAATGTCATAAGGGGCGTGCCGTAGTGAGGACACATGTGTCATGGCATGAAGTTATGGTTCAGCCCTTCAAAACCAGTTTACATGCAGATTAACATTCATGACGAGAAATGTCTGCAAACTGGAATGAAGCAGAGATCAGGGAGCTCATCAAATATCCGTGCTGAAGCTGAGATCATTCACCATACTAGAAAAAACACATCGTGGGCTCCTTTATAATCTTATTTAAAATGCATGGCTTCAGGAGACCAACTGCAGGACTTTAAACACGTCACATGTTTTTACAGGATCTTTACGGCCTCTGTGTGAAAGCACGCACAGATTTGGAAAAATCATTTGCAGTGTGAATGAACCAAGAATCAAGCGATCCCGGACAAACCCTGGATACATTTTCTGTGTATTTTCCATAATCTCTGTGTGAAACAGGCTTGCGCCTGAGCGGGAACAGATTGAGTCAGAAACGAAGATGGCAGACCAGAGCTTGACATTTTTGCGAAGGAAATATGCAAGTTCTGAATGGAGAAGTTCAGTCATAAAAACACCTGCAAGGCCTGAAAGAGATCAAGCCTCAGCCAAGTAATAAAAAATAATGCAAAAGTAACTTAAAAGTAGTGTAAGTATTACTTTCCATGAAAAGTAACTAAGTAACGCAATTCGTTACTTTATTGGGGAATAACTTAATATTGTAATGCATAACTTTCCCCCAACTCTGCGCAGCAGTGCATTTACATTCAGGATTCATTCAGGTCTCATAACAGAACATGAATGAGACATGCAAGAAACAAAACCAGCTGGACCATAAACCATCAGACCTCCTGACAGCACAGTCAACAAACATCTGTAAATCCTCAGACACATATACAGGTAGGCACTGATTAGAGAACAGCTTCAGAAAATTGCTCTGACTGCCTGCACATGACGCTAAACAGTTTTAGTGGAAGTAATTGTCTTGTTTCTCTCTGTCTCTGTTGGTCGGACAGACTTCATAATGCGATCAGCATGAGTAATGAACAGTCTGGTCTGTGTAAACATCCATACAGATGCCCGCAGGACCAAACAACATCTCAGAAGGCAGAAGTCGGTCATGCACACGACTAAGAGTCAATATGAAACTATTAACAACCAGTCAGATGTATTTTAGAGTAATGAAATAATGAAGGACACTTTATCAATCTGTAATTGAATTATGAGAAAAATAGACTTAAAAGGTTATGGATTAAAAATAGAAATGCCTCTGAAGTTTTCTCTGAAATAGTTTTACCACAGAAAACACCCGACTGTCTGTCTGCACTTTAGTTGCTGTCATCAGTCATCATGTGATTGGCTCAGATCCAGAACTGAATGTCCATGAGCAGAGACGACAGATCATAAAGCTTCCAGAAGATCAACCGAGCATCTGCTATGAGATGTTTAGGAGATCTAACGTTTATATGATAAACAATGATGTGCCTTTGTGAGGTTTGCATCTCTAACAATTGTTTCTAATTCTGAGTACAGACAGCAGTATCTGTTAATAATCATATCTATAATATAATAATTTATTTATATAGCACTTTTCATAATTGTTTAATTGCTTTAAAGCAGCTTTACATTAATAAAATTAGGAGAAAACACAGAAAAATAGGTGGACAAAAGAAGCAGCAGATTACGGCTAAAATTAAACCATACTAGTGAGCATAGTAATAATGTAATGTATAGAAGTTCAAAGTTAAGCCAATGTCAGCTGACCCCTTAGAGGTTTTACAATTTTATGGGAATAAAAAAAATTATATATATACTGAAAAAATTATTCATTCAATTTACTCAATTTTTTATGGTAAGTGGTCGCAATAAATGTATTTAAGCTACATTTAAACAAAAGTTTTTTGTTTTGTTTTGTTTTTCAATTTTTTTAAGTGTAGCTTTAATAAATTGATTGTGACCGCTAACCTTAACAAATTGAGTATGAAACATTTGAATAAATTTGAATGAATCATTTGTTTCAGTGTACACACACACACACACACACACACACACACACGCACGCACGCACGCACACACACACAAATAAGCTGTTTCTTTCAGGGTTCCTACGGGTCCTTGAAAGTTTGTGAATCTGGGGGGAAATAATGCAAGGCCCTGGGAAGTTTTTGAAAATATACATACATAGATACAGATCATTGAAAGTGCTTGAATCTATTTTATTCAAGAAGTTTTCTGGAAAAAAATCCGTATTATTCCCTGTGTAGTGTAGGATAATATCATAAAAATTTTAGAATTTTAAGCACACGTGTTAAACTGTTTGCTTTAAATTCTTATATCTTCTGTATGTGAATGTTGATTCATACCAAAATGCTTTTTTGCATAGTTGTGTTTGACACATAAAAACGTCTCGGGTTACGTATCTAACTGTTGTTTCCTGAGAAGGGAACGAGACGCTGCGTCTCTCTTGTCATACTTCCTGCGTCCCCGTAATGTCGTCTTTGGCAATATTTCAGATAGTGATATACTTCCTGACTCCCGCGTCACCCTGTCTTTGTCATTAAGCCTCACCATTGGTTGAATTTGATATACACATTTAGACGCACTTACCCCTGGAGGCGTCCTCAAAGTGTCACCGCAGTGACGCAGCGCGAGTTCCCCTTAAAAGGGAACTGTAACAATGTATCTTAAAAGGTAACACGATGTAACCTTGCTCTCACTTAAAATGTGTCCCCACATGTAGTCCTTGAATTTGAGGGTATTGGACCTGGAAAGTCCTTGAAACGTCCTTGAAATTGAAGTTAACTAAAGTGTGGGAACCCTGTTATTTATGCCCGTTGACTGCCAAGTTTGTGTACTGTGAAGTCAGATTTTATTGCAAGAGACTTTAGGAAATGTCCTGTGTTTTTAATCGAGACATCTCCACACACGGTTGGAACAAAACTATTAAATTGATGATTTTTATTTTAATGTGGTCTGTCGCATTTTGAAAAACTGATAAGATAAAAAAAATCGTTTAGGCGGCATTTACACTGCATGTTTTTCCCCTCATGTGGCACAGATTGGATATGATCCATGGACATGTAAGCAGGAAGATTCCGATATTTTCCGATCAGTTTCAGGTTCCTCGTTCGTATTTGGAAAAATCAGATATGAATCGGATACACACATTCGTGTCCGCAATGTAAGAGGACAGATCGGATATTCCCATCACAAGACGTGTCTTGTGTCATTGAAAATGTGATGCTGGCAAATGGCATCAATTCAGGTGGACACTTAGTGGAGTAATGTTGAAGTTGTATGTCTTGTTACAGAAATAAAGCTTGATAATCTTGTATAATCATTTTGTCTGTGTCCATTGCATATCTCAACATTTTACTTCCTCTGTGGTTTAAGCTGTTCTGGATCAGTATGTCTACCTTGAATTATTTTTCCAAGTGTTTAGTGTAAATATCAGATACGAGTCGCTTTTAAAAGATGATGTAAGTGGGTCGTCAAAAAAAAAAAAAACGGATACAGAAACCAAATCGGAATTGGGCATCAAGATTTGCAGTGTAAATCCAGCCTTAGCGTGGTGTGGCCCAGCCTTTAGTGTGTAAAAGTCTCTGTTGAGCTTCATTGGACTTTATTGTTTTGTGTAGTGAGCTAGACATGATGATGATGATGATGATAGTGGCTCAGTGTTATTTCACCTCTGGTTATACCGTATAAAATAGTTTAGTCTAATGTTTGTCCAAATATTTGTGTGATATTAAAGTTGAACAGCTTTGTAAAGCATTACAGATTAATGAGCTGTGAGGTTGATTATGTAGACAGCAAGGCAGTGTTTGTCATTTACTGTAAATAAATCTACAACACTCGGTCCTGTTAGCTCATTTGATTTAATACATTTAAATATGTATGAGCTGATCTCTATTCATTAAATTATATTGTGACATCTAGCAGTTGATAAATGGATCCCATTATTGAGCAGTATATTATTGTTGCTTAACACAGTCCATCAGGTGATGTTTGTTTGCAACAGCACGTGTTTGACAGGCTTTTTACTCTTAGCGTTGGTTAGGTATAATGTCATCTATCTAAGCTGGATGAGTTTTGCATTAACCAGCAGGTGTCATCGGTGTGGAAATGTCTTCATTTGATGTTTCATTAAATGCTTGTTTTGCTCTGAGGAGTTTTGAGGTGTATTTACACAACAACAAACACTTTGACATATAAAATAAAATTTGATAGTGTTTGTGTGGTATCTTTGAAATGATAAGACCGATCCCCTCAAATATCTAAATGTCAGTCGGCACATCCTGTCGCCGCTGATAAACATATGAGATTTAAGTGATCTGGGTAGAAAAAGTCACCAACAGCAAAATATCTAATAAAGTGTGATCTACGTAAGCATCGCATTGGAAGAATTTACTAAGAAATGTTTAAGATTTTTATTATCCTGGCAAACCCTTGCATGTTTTTTGAGACCATCGTTGAGGAAAAACAATGGAGGTATTAATGAGATCTCAGTTGTGTGTTTTCTTTCTGTCATGTGAAATGCGGTAGTTTGAACGTAATTGTGCTTGCGCAGCACGTGTATTAATGTGCACAGAGGTGTGTGGGTCACTGTGGCCCTCAGGGGTTTAAGCCTGGTTTCTTTTGCATGTATCAGCAGATTACATCGGAGAAAATCAGTGTAAAGTCACCTATATGAACACCACATACATACACACCAATGAGAATGAAAAGGGAGACTGTTTCCTAAAGGTTAAAGTAAACTTGACCTCAACGGTGCTGACAGGGAAGTTGTGTCCTTATTCTGCACACTTCTCAGACAATACTGGGATGCAGGAGGTGTTTGACACCCTGGGGTCCAAAAACACGGGGGCGCGTTTTGACTGTTTTTTTTTTCTCATCAAAGCGGAATCAACTTAACACACTTGTAGCCAATCAGCAGTAAGGGGCGTGTCTAGTAACCGACATCGTTGCCTGGGTTGTGTATGTGTGGGGCGGGTCTATCAAAAGAAGGTTCAGATTCTATTGGGGTAGGGTTGATTTCAAATGTCAACATTGGCTTTCAGAGATCATGCACCCTGCCTTTAGGAAAAAAACATTTGTATAAATGTGTTCCTGATGATTTTTTATGTTAATCTACAATACCTTAATTATCCACTAGATGGCACACTTACCCAAATTATAAAAAAACTGAAGCCAAAACGTTATTTACTAATTTTAAACTCTGTGCATGTTTTCATAATCGTTCTGAATTTGATCTCTAACAAAATTCCTTCACAAAAATGCAATTATTGCAGCTTTATGCTAAAAATTTGTATTTTAAAAGAAAAATACCCATATTTAAGAGTTTATAAGCAGAGACAAAAATATAGATAGGATGAAGTGTTTTTTTCCCGTTTTGTTTGTTTGAAAGCAGAGGGTCTGTTCTTTCATCTGATATATTTGTATGTTTATATATTTTTAAAATAAAATTTCCCTGGAAGGCATTTTGTGAAATTTTTGGGAAAATCACAAAAAAATGCTGGCGGGAAATGAGTTAAAATACTCCATAATTTATAACCATACACTTAATGTAGACATTATTTGAAACTGTGAAGGGTCTACTTTTATTTACGTATCTTTGTGTTTTTGTCAAATAAGAAAATAAATAAGGAGCGCTTACAGACGTCTTTGTCTATCAAAACACGTTACAAAAATAACTCTGCAAATATTCGTCACACAAACATGATACATATAACTAAAGAAAGTGTTTAAAAGTAAACATTTTAGAATCTAATTATAATTAAATATTGCCTGTTTATCTGTATGAAAGCAAAGAGAGGCAGCGTTTGTCTATGTTTACATGAGAGTCTGTTTGCTAAGACGACTTCATCTGCTGGGCTTCTAAAGGCAACATCGATGTGTCACTGACTCTCCGTCATATCTCACAATCCTCTTAGATCAACTATAAAACTGTCGAAAGAAGTATTTTTAATTATATTTAATTTAAATTTATTTTATTTTATGTCTATGACTGGACAATGAGGCATTCATATACCCTCCCTTCACATTTTTTCTGTGTTTTGTGTAGGGGTGGGTGATAAATCTGATAGAAATCTGTCAACCAGTACAGATTTTGGATCGAGGTTAAGTGCCCATGTGATGTGGCTGTGCGCGTGGTCACGAAAATGTAATGTTTGCACACATATTTTATCACCAGTGTTTTACAAGTTTTGTCTTATTTTTTAGGCTTGTATAAAACAAAATTGTGATATTGGTAACAATAATTATGAAAATTCAATTTTATCAAAGATTTTAATAACATAAAAACCTAATTAAAATCCACGATACATATTGTTATCATTATATAAAATTACTCGTATCATGATATAATATTTTGGTCATATCGTCCACCCTTAGTTTTGTGGATGGATATTTGTGTATTTTTATGTTGGTTTGACCCACATTGAATCTCTCTGAAAGATCTGTGTCATTCACACAACTATTGGCCTCTCTAAACATTTATTGAAGTTTTTCATCAAGTGTTTTGAACAAATTTAATTGATTCTGTTTTCAGGTGCCAATAAGAGTTTAGTGCACTCAGCACATTTAAACAGATTTCAAAGATTAAACACCACAGACATGGTGAGTAGATATTTGCTATACTCTTTAAATCGTGGGCGTCAGAGCCATTATATGGGCGTGGGAGAAGACCCACCTACTTTTTAAACTAAAACTAAAACTAAACTAAACTAAACCCACCTACTTTTTCTCTAATTTAGGCATTTGTCACACCAGAACAAGGTAAACAAAGTGTTTAGGCTATTAAAGCAATCGTTTAATTTAAAGCAATCGTTTTAGAAATATAAGAAAATGGCATCTATTCCAGTAAATGTTTTAGATCCACCAACATTTTCTTTGGCTTCCGACACCTATGCTTTAAATCATATAGTTACATTAATCATAATGTTTGTTATTAATTTTATTTTTGAATTTTATTTTTGCAGTGAAAACGGTTGTACTGTATTCATTGTTGTAGTGTTGTATAGTGGCCTCAAAATACATTTGAACATGTGTGACCCTGGTCATGTTTTTTATTTTTATTTGTTAGGATAAGACAATATTTGGTTGAGATAAAACTTCTGGAAAATCTGGAATCTGAAAAAATATATATATTGAGAAAATCGTCTTAAAAGTCATTAACAACACATATTACTAATGACAAATACATTTTTTTTATATATTTACTGTAGGACATTTACAAAAGATCTTTATTTAATATTCTAATAATTTCTGGATAATGTTGACCCATACAATGTCTTGTTGGCTATTGCTACAAATATACCTGTGCTTATTATGACCGATTTTGTGGTCCAGGGTAACAAGTAAGTCTTAAAATCTCATTGAATTAATAACAAAACATCATGTCCTTATTTGAAATAGCTCAGACAGGTTTTATTCTTGTGTTGATATTATCTGAATTACTGTAAGCTTATGGTTTCTTTTGCATAAATCTAGCAGGTTATGATCATCACAAATACTGCATACAATGAACAGATTTCCAGCAGTTACACAGCTCACAATATCATCAGCAGGACTGAACCGTGTTATTCACAGAGATCAAACGTATCTTCTGAGTAGCCTGAGAGTTTCTGTGATGATGATGATGATGATGATGATGATGAAGAAACACAGCAGGAGATTTCTACATTTCATATGTAAATCTCACTGTTACCTTTACAAGCTCCCCTGTGAAATGACTTTGCTGTTATTTTAAGACAAACAACAAAAGCACGAGCTGAAGATCTTCAAATCAAGTTGATATGAAGAAATAGACAGAAATGTTTAACCGTCACAGCATGGCAAATTATAACGCACACAAACACTGCTGTCACATTAAAACACATCCCGAGCTCCTTTCAGCTGACGTTCATCCAGGATGCATCTGTTTGATTTAAAACCCAAAGTACGAAACTGCACGGGACGTAAATATGACAAGGTCAAAGGTCTTCATCAGTGAGGAGAAACTTAAATAAGCGCTCTCTGCAAAAGTGTAAAAAAATTAATGAAACGTCTTCAGGCTGCTGAGAACAGGTCCAGACACACTGAGCTGATTGATGAAAGCGTTCAAACACACCGCGGATAGAAAAGCCCTCATCCTGCTCATTACCGTACTTCAAAACCTGACACACGCCGCCACGCAATCGCAATTAAGCCGCATAAATAGCAAAACTCACAGTGGCGTTACATCAGGGGATTGATGTCAAAGTCGACAGGGACGGTGGGGATTTTGGACAGCTGACTGAATCAATAACTCAGTGAGAGTTAAGGAGGGCTAAGCTGGTGCTAAAGATGTTGTTTGTGATGACTGAGCACCTGTCGTACGGTTAGCATACTGCTACCGCTAAGTGTCTTGGTACAGAGATGTTTGTGTGTGTGCGTGTGTTTTTCCATTCAGAAAGAACATATAACTCCATCCTCTGAGACAGAACATGTAACCCCAGCCATTAAGAGAGGAGGTGTAACTCCATCCACTTAAAAAAGATAGTGTAACTCCACCCACTCAGAGAGGAAGTGTAACACCGCCCACTCAGAGAGGAAGTGTAACACCGCCCATTCAGAATGTAAGTCTAACTCACTCCACACACTTAGAACGGAAGTGTAACTCCACCCATTTAGAGGGAAGTGTAACTCCACCCACTAAGAAGGGAAGAGTAACCCCACCCACTCAGAGAGAAATTGTAACTCCACCCACTCAAATAAGTGTAACTCCACCCACTCAAAGGAGTGTAACCCCAGCCACTCTGAGAGTAAGTCTTACTATACCCACTCAAAGGATTGTAACTTCATTCACTTAGAACGGAAGTGTAACTCCACCCACTTAGAATGGAAGCGTACTTCTACCCATTTAGAGAGAACTCTAACTCCACCCACTAAGAAAGAAAGTGGAACTCCACCCACTCATAGAAGAATTGTAACTCAACCCACTTAGAAAGAAAGTGGAACTCCACCCACTCATAGAAGAATTGTAACTCAACCCACTTAGAAAGAAAGTTGAACTCCACCCACTCATAGAAGAATTGTAACTCAACCCACTTAGAGAGAAAGTGGAACTCCACCCACTCAAAGAAGTGTAACTCCACCCACTCATAGAATAATTGTAACTCCACCCATTTAGAGGGATGTGTAACTCCACCCACTAAGAAGGGAAGAGTAACCCCACCCACTCAGAGAGAAATTGTAACTCCACCCACTCAAATAAGTGTAACTCCACCCACTCAAAGGAGTGTAACCCCAGCCACTCTGAGAGTAAGTCTTACTATACCCACTCAAAGGATTGTAACTTCATTCAGAGAGAAAGTGTAAAGGCCCGGGTATACTTTTTTTCCGCGTCCGCGTCCGGCTCGCGCGCGCACGCGTCCGCGAAGCTTTCCGAGTATACTCCGCGCGGCCACACGCGGATGGCCGCGTTCGACACTATACGCAATACAAATGATTTCTTACTCAAATTATTAGTCTAACAGGCTGTCAGGACAGCACTGATTTGGCGACATTTACAGTACATTAAAACATTAGGATAGGTGAAGAAAAGTAACAGATCCACCAGTGCAAACACAGTTTAGAACAAACAACAAGACAACAAAGAACAGGAATCAAACAAACATGCTCCAGTGCTTTCTGTTCTTGGAAGAAGTAAAAGTTAAAGAAGAAAAACGATAGTGTGTGTGCAAAATGCTGTCTATTTCCTTTGTATAATTGTTTATAGTGGAGTGTCCTGTCTAAATATTTTAACGCGCATGCGCTGTTGTACGCGGACTGTACGCGCACTGTCCGCGCGGTCTCATATTTTGGGCTGCACGCGGACGGTCCGCGCGGCCGGCCGCGGACCCTCTTGATGACGAAAATGACGTCATGCGGACGGCGCGCATACACGGACGTCCCTAGTATACTTTCGGCTTTACTCCACCCACCTAGATGGAAGTGTAACTCCACCCACTCAGAGAGTAAGTCTAACCCCACCCACTCAAAGGAGTGTAACTACATCCACTGAGAAAGTAAGTGTAACTACACCCACTCAAAGGAGTGTAACTCCACCCACTCAGGAAAAGAAGTGTAACCCCAGCCACTCAGAGAGAAAGTGTAACTCCACCCACTCAGAATGTAAGTCTAACTCCACCCACTTAGAATGGAAGTGTAACTCCACCCATTTAGAGAGAAGTCTAACTCCACCCACTAGGAATGTAAGAGTAACCCCACCCACTCAGAAAGAAAGTGTAACTCCACCCACTTATATAAGAATTATATCTCCACCCACTTAGAGAGAAAGTGTAACTCCACTCACTCAAAGGAATGTAATTCAGAGAAGAAGTGTAAACCCAGCCACTCAGAGAGTAAGACTAACTCCACCCACTAAGAACGAAAGAGTAACCCCACCCACTCAGAGAGAAAGTGTAACTCCACCCACTCAAAGAAGTGTAACTCCACCCACTCATAGAGGAAGTGTAACCCCCAGCCACTCAGAGAGTAAGTCTAACTCCACCCACTTAGAACGGAAGTGTAACCCCACCCACTCAGAATGTAAGTCTAACTCCACTCACTAAGAACAGAAGTCTAACTCCACCCACTTAGAACGGAAGTGTAACTCCACCCACTCAGAATGTAAGTCTAACTCCACTCACTAAGAAGTATAACTCCACCCATTTAGAGAGAAGTCTAACTCCACCCACTAAAAAAAATTGTAACTTCACCCACTCAGAAAGAAAGTGGAACTCCGCCCACTAATAGAAGAATTGTAACTCCACCCACTTAGAACGGAAGCGTACTTCTACCCATTTAGAGAGTAGTCTAACTCCACTCACTTAGAAAGAAAGTGGAACTCCACCCACTCATAGAAGAATTGTAACTCCACCCAGTTAGAGAGAAAGTGTAACTCCACCCACTCATAGAAGAATTGTAACTCCACCCACTTAGATAGAAAGTGGAACTCCACCCACTTAGAATGGAAGTGTAACTCCGCTTTTCTGCTACAGCTGGTGTTTGAGTGGTTCATTTAGTCCTCTGACTAGTACCCAAAACTAACTAGACTTAATAAGACCAAAAAAGGCCATCTGGTTTACTACTTTTTCCAAAATCATGTAGTGAGGTCATCTTTAATAAATATGAGTTTTCATTAAACTAAAGTCCCACACCCCAGATCAAAGTCATTTTCCACAGTCATTCATTTACTAAATGAAAATATAAAGTGCTGACGGGAGTGAGACGCCAGACACAGATCTATGTCTCTCTAAGCTCAATCGTTCCCTCGCCGGGCCGGAGCAGACCTGCTGTTCATCAGCGAGTGGATTTTAACTAAAGACTGATGACCTGACGCCTCATGTTTACCCAAAGCCCTCGACTAACTCTCACCCGCTTCCAATGAAAGCCCGTATTCACAGACAGCTCGACCCGTCTTTCTGTCAAGAGCCGCATATGAGATTGAACTCAGGGTGAGCGTTTTAATCTCATCTGAAGGCAGATAGCTGTAATATTTTGATCTACTCTAACTAGGTAGCAGAAAGCGAGAGCGAACACATTTAGATGAGATTATGTCGGCGTCGAGCTCAGCTGTTTGCGCCGCGCGGACGCTCTCGGGCGGAACGTGCGTGGGTGAATATGCTTATTCACACTTAATAATTCAACGTTTTGAGCGCAAATGAAGCTTCATAATTTGATATTTCCACCGCGGTCCCACTGTGAAGCTTATATTATTCAGATGCTTCTGGAAACTTCCCTAATGAGATCCGAGACCAAAACAAAAGATTTACAGTAAAGTCGGCAGTGATGTTTTCTGCTTCGACGCACACCCCTACTGAATATTTTAGACAAAAGAGCAGAAGATGAAGTTGTTGACATAAAACCAGAGCTTTCCTGTGAACTTGACGCCAATGAGAAAGCCATCAAAGTTTAAAGAACTGGCATCAATATCTCAGTTTCTCTGGCTTTGAAGAACTGGCACTTGTCAATAGTCAGCAGTTTTTATTTATGGAGGCTCTTCAGATGGCTGTCAGATGGGACGTTTTGGTGCAGAACGACACTTAATCTTTAAGGTTCTGTCATTATTCTCGCCGGCCTCGGCCCTGAACTGTTGTTCCAGCGTGCACAGTTTGCGGTCTTGAGCACCTGTGTTCATAAACCCTCACTCAGCATTACTGTATATCTCACACATATCCAAAGATTTTCATATTTTGCCTATACCTGCGTTTCTGACTGTTGATGTGCATCCATTAAAGCAAGTACTGTTGACAATTGAAGGAGATGTTTTGGGGTATAGCACAAGATAAAACCAGGTTTACTACCCACCGTGCTACAGAACTAAACACTCAAACACACCTCAGCCAAACTTCGAGAGCTCCTCCGATCTCACAGCTGAACTCCAGTGAGATGAAATAAACCTTTAACCGCAGTGCTACTAAAGAGCAGCATAATTCATGACTCCTCAAACCCACCCAGAGACTGTTAACCTCGCTCTTGACCTCGGCCAAGCCATGAATATTCCTCTCATATCTCTGAAACGTCTTCACCGCCCGAACGTGCCAAATTAATTTCAAAGTCTCCCACATTCGTTTAGCGGGTTGATTGTTAAATTGATTTAATTATCGAATCTCTCTTAGTGACATTGATCTAGTTTGGCTAATAGGAGTCACCTATGCATGTAATTGGCTTTGATGCATATCAAAGCGAGGGCGCGCGCAAACAGCTCGCAGAGAGCGGAGATTTAGTTATCACTTCTAAAGGGCAGTGAGAAGCAACCAGACCGACTTTCCAAACAGCAACACAAATGTGGCCTTTCGTGTGATGGATTGTGGCATGGCACGGTATTAATCTCTTCATATTTTGACCGCTTTGGGTTATGGATTCTGCATATTGATGTCGTCTGCCTCCAGCATTAGACGGATTTGTTTGTGCGGGGGTCGGTCATCTTTAGCAAAAATATTCTTGGCTCATTTAGGCCCTGCTTAACTTCATATTCGTGCTTGTCATGCATGCAAGTGTATTTACAAGTATTGTCATGTGAATGCAATTTAAGAATATATAGTATGAAGTCCTGCTGCAGAAATGTTGTTTTAGAGCGATCAAGCGCATGGCATTCAGCGGCTGTGCGTGTGTTTGTAAAGGGATAAAGCAGACCCAACTCTAACAGCACCTCTTGAACACAAACACAAGCTATTAAGGCAAGAGGTCATGTGACCCACGGATCATCCAATCCAGACAGACCTCCAGGATAAGCAGTCAACACCTGGATCCATCTGGACACTCCCCTGTCGCCCGCATCCGAACCGAACATATTAAACACAGAGGACCGATTCAACCGTCGTCTCGTGTGGAAACCAGCACCTCCCACTCGTGTCTCACTCGACAGCTAATTAGTTTTCTGTCTGAAACTTGAGGTTTTACTCCTCCAATCAAAACCGAAAAAAGCAACGTGACCTTAATAACCGAATGAGAAGATCCATGCGTAGAAACACAGAATACGTTGCGTCAGCGTTTCGCTGATTTGTTTATCCAGCTGTGTGTGGGTGCACATTGTAGTCTTCTCCAGCTTTCCATTTTTCATTCCCTCTCCCTTTTTTTCCCAGGATGAAGAACATTCCAGGACTTCACATTGCAAACTGTTTATATCAGTATTGCTCAACATGTTTGGTTCGGGATCCAAAGTTTTCATTGGACATTTAGTAGAGATCTCTACAGGTCCACTTAGATACGAAAACCTGAGGTCCGTGTGTTTAATTAAGTTTCACGTGTGCCGTGTGTACACGGTCGAGCATAATAATAGCGGCATCAGGTCTCCGGTAATGAATGTGTTTTTGCCGAACGGACACAAGACGACCCAAACTACCTCGTACATGTGCATCGAGTTCTTTTCCAAACCCTCCTATGTTTGCCAACAGCGCTTACGACATCATGTGGCTGGTAGTAGGTGAATTTTCATTTAAACAAACCTGTTAATCATTTTTTTATTAACATTTTAGCGGTTACCTTTGTGTCATCGTCAGATAACAAAGGAAAATAAATGGAGCAGAGGGCTAACTTGGAGGCCAATTTGTGACTGGTGCGTGTGAGACTGCAGACTGCACTCACATCTGTGCCGCTTACATTCGGGTTAAAAAATATTGCCTCTGGTTGGGATCGCACTCGGGTCTATTTGTCTGAGGTTTCTCTTTAAAAAAAATTATACGATTTTTTAAAAGATTTTACGTCGGGTTCGGGTAAAAAGTGAATTGGATCATTTCAGCTCGGGTACATTTCTTTGGACCCAAGAAGACCTCTAACAAAAACCTATAATTACTTATAAATACTTTAATATCAGTGAACTTAAAAAAAAAATGAATGTAAATGCAAAAAAACATAACCAAATTCAAGTTTGGCTAGAAGTGGGTTACTCATAACCGGGTTTATAGTTAAAGGATTTTCTTTTTTCCGGGTGGATCATTAAGACTATTGGTCATCCCAGTTGTCAATCATTTTGATGATATGTTGACGTAAGGCTTTCGTACGTGCTCGTACCAAGGTTCGGTTTCTGCCCATGCTCACTTTCAGGTGTATATGTGTGGTGAGCTACGGCTTCAGTCATTCATTGAAGCTCGCATTCTCACCGTGTTTTTTCAAAATTCACAAGAGAAAAAGTGTGTATGAATTGCATGCAAAAAAGAGAAAGGCCTCTGAAGAAAGAAACACGACCAGAGTGTTTTGGGGAGACTATGTCACACGCTGGCGTGCGCTAAAAGCACAGGTTGGGCTTCCCACTGATGCCTCAGTCGTGAAGTTTCTACTCGACAGGTAAAGTTTGTCATGCTATTTGAAGAAATCCATTTAAAATCACTGCTAGTAAAAGTTGATGTAAGCTATGATTATCGATGCTAGCCCTGGCACAAGTCATGAACCGCGCAGACACGGTAAACATCTCAATGTATGAGCCATGCCGACAGCAACTTGTAAACAGAGCGAAGAGAAGAGGCTCGTCCATGTTCTCTCTCGTGTACATGTTTAATAAGCATTCCTTCTCGGGAGCAGGTACAGTAGAGTGTTGCGCATGTGCATTTTTTTTTTTAAAGTGGAGGGGCGGTTCTTTTAAAAAATTCTGGAAAATCTTTCGCTATACCTTTAACTTAGATGGTGAAATGACAGCCTTTGTTTGCTGGGTAAGTAAACTTGTAACTCTGTATATTTATTTTGTACTGTATGTGTTTTAGTTTTGACCTGCCCACCGGGTAAATTCAGTGTTGTTTCTCTCCTCTATTTCCTCACAGGTTCTCTTTGGATTGAAGTCTTCTGTCTTCATCTTGTTCATCAGTCAGCGGCTTACGTGTTAACCTGCAATCCTGTTGCTTTTAACACATGTGAAGTGAATGGATGCGCCCTGCGGAGGCCGCTGGCTGTGAACAGCTGCGCGCAGACACGCTCAGTATCTGCAGTCAGGTGCGGGGTGAATAACGTGCTAACAATCTAAACCGTCAGAGAGAGAGAGAGAGATCGCGAGGACGTCCGGCGAGGATGACGTGTAAGAAAGCACATCAGTGTTCGGTATCTAGGCCATGTATGAGAAAACGGCTTGAGTTCTCCAGGGAGGACAAACATGCAAATAGAGAGATAGTGAATGCAGAAGACAGAATATGTACTACATAAACATGCTAGTGAATTATGATACAAAACACTTAAAATTGACATGAAATCACAATCAGCTCAATCACCCCAAATGCAAATTCCTGATAATAATATAATAATATATGTGGTTATTTTTCAGGAGACTACATCCCCCACAATCCACTGCAAACTCACATTCAGTTCTCACTGAATTCTGGACTTATTTTTTTAATCTGTGTTTGCAATGGTGTTTTCTATTGTAATGCTGAATCACATAAGTCACGTGACATGAGTATATTTGTAGCAATAGCCAACAGTTCATTGTATGGGTTAATATTATCGATTTTACAGGCAAAAGATCATGTTGCAAATTTTCAACCAATAAATATATCACAAAGGTATTTATCATTAGTAATAATGACTTCATCTGGACAACTTTACAGGCGATTTTCTCAATATTTTGATTCTTTTGCACCCTCAGATTTCAGATTTTCAAATAGTTGTATCACCCTAACAAACCTAACATACATCAATGGAAAGTTTATTTATTCATACTTTTATTTGTTTTTATTAGGGCTGTCAAAAGATTAATCGCATACAAAATAAATGTTTGTGTTTGCATAATATATTTGTGCGTATTGTGTATAATTATTATGCATATATAAATACTTACATACTGTACATGTATACATTTAAGAAAAAAAGGTATTTATGTATATATTTTAAAAATGTATAAAATATAAAATTAGTGCTGGGCAAAGATTAATTGCGATTAATCACATACAAAATAAAAGTTTGTGTTTGCATAATATATTTGTGTGCATTGTGTATAATTATTATGCATATATAAATACTTACATACATTTAAGAAAAAAAGGTATTTATGTATATATTTTAAAAATGTATATAATATGAAGTGCTGGGCAAAGATTAATCGCGATTAATCACATACAAAATAAAAGTTTGTGTTTGCATAATATATTTGTGTGTATTGTGTATAAGTATTATGCATATATAAATACTTACATACATGTATACATTTAAGAAAAAAAGGTATTTATGTATTTATTTTAAAAATGTATAATATATAAAATTTGTTCTGGGGCTGGGCGAAGATTAATCGCGATTAATCGCATTCAAAATAAAAGGTAATATTTGCATAATATATGTGTGTGTGCTGTGTGTAATTACTATGTATATTTAAACACACACACACATACATGTATACATTTCAGTTTTTTTATTTATATATATATTTTTAAAATGTATATGTTATATAGAATATATAAAATATAAATAAATATATATACACATGTAAATGTTTCTTAAATACATACATGAATGTGTGTGTTTGTATATATACACAATAATTACACACAGGACACACTCGTATATTATGTTACAAATCACTTTTATTGTGTATGTGATTAATCGCGATTAATCTTTGCCCAGCGCTATATAAAATATATAAAAATCTTGTAAATGTTTCTCAAATACATACATGAAAGTGTGTGTATTTATATATACAAAATAATTACACACAGTGCACACACTTATATTATGCAAAAACCTTTATTTTGTATGTGATTAATCACGATTAATCTTTTGAAAGCCCTAGTTTTTGTTTATGAGATTTAAAAAACAAAATTTGTCCAGGGTCACACATGTGGATGTGAAAATTGTAACATAATTGTAATGCAAATGCAGTTTGCATTTTTGTTTCTGTCAAAATTCAATTGATTTCCTATATCTTATGATTTATGTCATACTTAAATGTTAAAGCTTAACAAGTACTCTGTATTTTACTGATGCTCAGTGTAGTGTGTTTATATTGCGTCTCTCTCTCTTCTCTTTAAGGTGTTTTTGGTCTCTGTTCAGCTCTTTTCCTTCAGTGTGAGTCTTTGGGATTTCTCATCCACCAGGTGAAAATTATCATTCTGGTCACTTAGAAAATAACAGCACATGTTTAAAAGAGTCACGATATGAAGAATTATTCATGTCTGAAGCACAAACATCATTAGATGTGTTATACGCTGGTGTTTGCACAAGCAGCGTGACCTGTAACAGCATGCGTGAGCGCAGTAATAGCGTTCTCATTCACATCTGAATCACTGGAGGGTTACGCTGTCGAGCGTTTGCATATGGAGCGCCGCAAAGCGTCGTTCTCCTTGATAAATGAATGTGGGCTTGAAAATGCTGAGTTAACCGTACAGTACCCACTGTGAGGATTTAACCTTGAATAAGACAGCGCACGGCATCTATTTCTGTCCCTGCGTGCACCACCGCACATCTCAGATCTTCAGCTGCTGCTCACAGAAACAAGGTTTTCTAGAAATGCACTGCGTCGGTTTGTTGTGATGAACTCTGTGAATGAGGTTTTTTTAACCGCAGTCTCGTACTGTATGTGAAGGCCTGGTGTCTATCACAGAGCGAAGGTGAGGTGAGATTATGATGGTTTGTGCATGGTCACCAGTCAGCTGCTTTTTCTTCTCACTTACATTATTCATTTGGCAGAAACTTTTATGCAAAGTGACTTACATTACATTTTATTCTTGTGTGTGTTTTCCTTGGGATCGCACCCATGGACTTAGAGCTGTGAATGCAATGCTTTATCATTTGAGTTACAGGAACACATCCAGCTACTGGTTAAACTGGAATCCTTCACACCTATGGGGTTTCCCAAAGTTCACATCAAACACTCACAGCCATCAAGGACAAACATCTCTGTCTGTCTAGCCCTTTTCACACAGAGATTAAAGAAAATGCATCTGGGATTTGTCTGGGATCGTTTGATTTTTGGTTCATTCACACTGCCAGTGATTTTTGGGAATCTGTGCATGCTTTAACACACATACCGTAAAGATCCTGTAAAGACATGTCATGTATTTTAAAGTCCTGCACTTAGTAGGATTTTTTCACAGCGTCTGAAGTTTACTATTTATCCGTAATTTCTCTCTCGAGTGTGCATTTCTGTTTATGATAAGATCATAAGGAGCGTGTGATGCGCTGTTCTGTCATCCTGGTGAATGATCTCAGCTTTAGTGCTGATAGTGACGAGCTCCCTAATTTCTGCTTCAGTCCCAACATGATATCACGGAAAGTCGTGTTATAGTAATTGCTATAGTATTTGCTTCTGTATTGGTTTTTCTTCCGCTTTTAAAACTATTCTTGCCTGGAGTTGGGGTTAGAGTTGGGGTTTGGGTTAGGATGTCTAAAAATGTAACAGAAAGTGATTCTAACCCCAACCCCAAGCGACAATGGTAAGAAAATAGGAAGAAAACAATGAGAAAACAATTCATAAAATGAATTGAAAAATAAAGTCTTGCAATGGACACAAAAAATATTTCTAGACGGTTTCAGCAGTAACAACATTTGTGGTCATCACGTAACCTTCGGGAAACTAAGAATCAATAACACAAAGTCCTTGTAAAGTAGTTCATTTATATAACAAGCAAAATAAACAACACAGATTACCTAGGAAACCAAAACATTCGTTATTTTGATGAGGTATTTGTTTAAGAGTTCAGTTTAGCAACTCAGACCATTAAACAAACAGAAACCGGAAGTAAAGTTCGGACCAGATGCGTAATCGTCACGTGTGTCCGATGAAACCGTCTATAGAAATTTGAAAATTTCTGTGACATGAAAAAAACATTTGTGGTTGAGGCATGAAAAAAAGCTGCATTTCGTGCTATTTACACAAATAAATTAATAATTTTGCGTGACTATAACTAGTGTTGTAGTCAAGACCACCTAAACCGAGACCAAGTCATGACCAAGACCAAGACAGGCCAAGACCGAGACAAGACCAAGACCTTAAAGGGTCGAGACCAAGTCAAGACCAAGACCAAGACAGGCTGAGAAAGTGAACAAACACTAAAGAGCTGAAATCAACTTAACCATTTACTCTGAACTGTCTTTCCATGGCTTGCCATCCACTTGACGCAATTCAGGTGTTTTTAGTAATAAAATTAGAAAAATTGTCATTGGGAGAATCTTAAACAATGAGACTGGTCTCGAGAACTACAACACTAACTATAACAACTTTCCGTGAGATTAGTCTGCCAGTTTGCATACATTTCTCGTCATGAATGTTGATCCTCACTACAGCACGCCAACGGCATTGTTTCTGCCTCTCGTTCACACAAAATGCTTTCCGGGAATGTTACGGCAATGTTACTAGGTCTTCTTTACGGAATTGATCCCAGAACATTTACGGGACGCAGAAGCCTCTCTGACAATTTTACGGAAATTTTCTGTGACCAAAGTGCTTTGTGAATGGGGTTTAAGTCTGTCTTTTAAACGAATGCAGCACAGCATCAATCCAGAATAACTGGACCGATGGCTCATGTCTGTAGATATTTACACAAATTTGTGTTTGATATGAAGCAAATGTGTTGTTATTAGACAGAAAATGTTTTGAGCACACTTGCATTAGATCTCATTTTGTGTTTCACAAAAGAAAGAAAATATTACTGTGTTAGACTGACACAGGGGTTAGTAAAAAAAATAATGTATAAGCCACCTGTTCCTTTAAGATCATAAGAAGGAAGTCTCGTATCAGTGTGTTACTAATATCTGTGTAGTTTGTGAATAATATTGACACAATACTGCTTAATGATTTTCAGATGATTGATTCAGACGTCTCTGATAGTAAGAGAGATGATCTCAAATCTCGTGTTTCTGTAAAGACGGGATCGCGGGTCACAGACGCCGCGGCTCTGCCAGACGCAGTCAACAGATGCAAATCATCTGAATAGGCCTCATTAGCACGTACAACCAGAGCAGATGTCACGCCAAACCTATTTTCATACAAATTCAGCTAATTAATTCATGAAAAAACCTGCTGCTCCTTAAGGGAGGCGAGGGATCGTATGAATCACGAATCGTATTTAAATTCCCCCGTTTCTTAGCCGAGAGGAGCGTCATTCATAATCTGGTTGTTGGGATTAAACAGAAAATGGGAAATCACCATCACAATGGAGGAAACTGCCGCCGCTCATGAAATATGAAAAAGAGATTCAGATGCAGAGGACTCCGTTCTGAAATACCTGTCAAACGTTCATTAACTGCAAAGAAATGTATTTTGAATTAACCATGTCTTGAATCAATATCTAACATGTAAAGCGTGTGCTTAATTCATGTTTACAAAAGTTAATAATAAGATTTCGAGCGGTCTTTGATGGGATTAGTTATTATAAATGATGAAACCTGTGATTCATCTGATTCCCATCTCATCTGTGTTTCTTATGCTGAGGATCTGTCCATGGGTTAGCATCAAAGATATTACATATAACAAGATTAAGCACTGCTATTACTATTAATAAGGGACAATGCAACATTCAATATGGCCGCTCTGGTGAAGGAAGTCCCGCCTTCCAGATAAAAGAACCAATTAAGACTCTGTACAGTTATGCTAGTGGCGCGACTTTGATAGCACTCATGCAAACTTTGGATTTACACAGGCAAGACTTGCTCATATTTGCTTCGGACCGTAGAGATTCAAAGTTTTCCTCATGCACTCAGGCTATACGTATGGCGAATTTACAACACTCGGTTAAAATATGAATGCTCTGGTGCGGAGTGTAGTCAGATTTTAATCTATCTTCACCTTTAGGTCTTGTGTCTCATACATGTGTGATCTGAATCTGTGCTGGATAGCATTGTCTGCTGTTTATGAGTCTCTCCTCACATGCATGGCCTCGGGTCTATTTGAAATCCTTAGCACCAAGAATGTATGGCGATGTATGTTGCTTCTTTGCAGCTTGCTTAGATTAACTTGTCACAAAATACCAAAGAGTTTCATTGAATACATTAGACGTCAATCACAAACAAAACAAGAAACAGATTCTTCTATTTATCCATCAATTCTCTCTCTCTCTCTCGACCCAGCAACATGCTATTAATGTGAAGTTGCCGTACACGGTATTGATGCATTAAAAAGACTGTACATTTAAAGTCAGTTTAAAAGTACAGCATTGCACTTTGGCATAAAGCTCTTACAGTGTTGCTGTCCATCAGAATCCAGAGGATTGTAGTTATTGGTCGTGTTGGTGTTTCACTGCCGTGGACTCATTGTTTTTCTGTTACTGGTGGAATTGTGTCTCTTTATGAGTGGAAGAACCGCTTTAAGCTCCAATGGCTTTTATAATTAGATTTATTAGCCATAGAAAAAGCAAAATGGAAAACAAAAATCAATTTGTTGAAGTACAGAAGCCATTTCTCTTCAAGAAGATTGTGTGAGATTGTCAATGTGTTTTTAAGTGTTGAATAATCAGTAGACGTTTCTTTAGACAGACAGACTTCTGTTAACACCGTTCTCATCTTTTCTGTCCTCTACAAATACAGCTTATCTTCATAAGACCAGATATAGTAATGTATAGATAATACAGATATTCAAATATGAATAAGATTGCATGTTTTAAATGTGTAACATCGTAGGCTAGATGTATAATAAGAGTTGTGTATTTTTGTTTCCTCCTTCTTATGTAAACCTCGTGCATGCAGAACACCGCTGGAAAACAAACCAATATCAATATCCCTGCTGAAAAATCCAGCATCAAACCAGCATGGACCATGGGAAGTATGCTGGTCTATGCTGGTTTAGCTGGTGGTCTCCAGCATACCAGCACCAAAACACAACATATGCTGTGTCTTGCTGGTATGACCAACATGAGATGCTGGTGCTAATGCTGGTTTGGTGCTGGTTTAGCTGGTGCTGATGCTGGTTTGGTGCTGGTTTAGCTGCTGTTCACTAGCAAACCAGCACCAAAACACAACATATGCTGGTCTTGCTGGTATGCTGTTTTTTCAGCAGGGCATAACACCAACTGTGACGTTACAGACGAGATGTACGACCCAACATTACATTACACATTAGTTACAATGTTGTTACAATACTTAAAACAAAGTTGTGACTGCTGAGGTAGCACTATATGCTAATTAATGCTATGCTAGTTAATGCTATATTTTAGTTAATGTTATATGCTAGTTACTGCTATATGCTAGTTAATGCTATATACTAGCGTTTAGGCTGAAGTTCTACTATTGACATTACAATTACGTTTTGCAGGTCCATACTGAAAAAAACACAAATTTATCACTCAGAAACGTCCATTAATAATCTCCAAACAATTAATTATTCCTTAAAATCTGATACAGACTCAAACATAAGATCTGTTTACACACACACAGAGCTACTGAAGGAGAAACAGCCAATCAGAGCCAATTCATGACCCTTTCAAATAAGGTAATTATAGACCATTTCATTCTTATATATCAAATCCTAGGGTTGTAAATGGACATGTAAAACTGACTCTGGATCATTTTGCTCTTAATAAAGCTACAGACCTGCAATGTAGATACCAGAGAACAATTTAACAGATCATTACAATGCATATTTTGGCACCTTTAAGAGAAAATTGGCCATAGAAAAAAATGCGAAAATTCAAATTTGAAGTTGAGCTCATGTCAACACAAAATACCCACAAGACCCTGCTGAATCAGTTATGCTTGCAAAAGCAAAGTCATGGGTTTAATTCCCAGGTTATACATTTACTTTATATGTACTATACACTGTAAAAAAACTCTGTAGAAATTACAGTATTACTGGGTATTACTGGCAACTCTGCCAATAACTTACTGTAGATTTTATATTTATGTTATTTACTGGCAACAGTTTGTTTAAAGTTAAATGAACATTTTCAGTCTTTATCTACAGTAAGTTACCAGCTGCATAGTTACAGCAAATTTTTTACAGTGTATGCGCCACTCAGTAAAAGCCAGATCTGCAGATGAATAAATGTCAAAGAATTGCACACTGATAAAATGCTCCAAATATAATTTAATAGTGCGACATTTCAACCATCAGGTCTTCATCGGGCACAAATCATTGTGATTTATTATTCGTTGCCCAGCACCTGAACCCAATTCTGAGTGTTTTGGATGTGCAGACCTTTTTGCATTTCTTGACTCTAAATGTAAATGTAATCCATCCAGTTTTGGTATATTATTAAGTTTGTCAGTAGGAGCAGGTTTATTTAAGATCATGGTGTTGTTAAAGGCTTGTTCAGATATGTTGTTTAGCATAACATCAGACAGAAAACATATGAGCTAAAAATGACATCAACCAGATGAAAAGAAACACCTAAAAATGAAAAAGACATCCATGTGCTGTCAGGATTAAATAAAGCTTGAGTTGAAGATGCTGATCAGTTTTTCGTCGAGAGGGTTTTATTGTATTGCATTGGCGCGAGAGCTCCAGACACCATTAGCTCATGGCTCTGGGCAAACACGACGTGCTGAGAAAGCCTTGTGTTCATTACAAATCTCATTCACGTCATTTCTCTCTTCAAACAGGCTCTGGTCGCCCCACGGCTGAGTGGAGTTTGTTCAGACTGCTTGACTTTAATGTGGTCCACCGCTGAAGAACATTAAGCAGCACCTCTGGCTAATTTGCTTAATTTCTGTAAATGAGGCCTTTGGCCTCTGGAGTGACTTTTAGCTGGAATGGATCATATTATTATCTGCGGTGGCCCGCGGCGTCTTACGGGGTATTAAACCCCATCCTCAGATCACAGCCGCTAGAGCGAAAGAGACTTCTCCAGGTGAGTCATTCATCTAACGGAGAAACACAAGAGCTTTGTAATCATGACGCTGCACTTTCAGATCAAGCAGACGCACCTGCACTTCACAAACAGATGAAGAAGTTAAATGTGCATTGATCTGAAACAAGAGATGAGAACTGCATGCAGGCCGGCAGACGTGTTAAGATGCAGAATTGTGGATCTGTTATGATAGTCAGACACATAGATGAGAACGTCTAAGCACAGAGCAAAAGTGCAAAAAAGCTTAAATGCAGTTTTAAGAAATCTGATAAGAGCTAATGATAAGGAATATGATACATACTGTGATATATATTTAGCTCTATATATATCCATAGTAATGTGTGTGTATATATATATAACTGATGAGTTTACTTAAAGTTACTATCTTCCTCTCGCTCTTCTTCAGTTCCTGTGTTTTGTCTCTGGGTGTCTGTGGTCTTTTATCTTTGATCCATCATCTCTTCATCCATCAGGTACAGCAGAAGTGTACTGCAGTGCGGGTCAGTACCGCATCACAACTTTGAGTTTTTCCTTCGCTGCAGGATCCGGACAGTCAGCACTTTGCCGGAAAACACGTCAGTCAGTGTGTTAGAAGATTTCTAAGTGTTCATCAAAGCTGAAGACATACAAAACAAGCTGAATTCACTCACAGCGTGACTTATTTTCCTTTAAAGATGCAGAAAGTTGGTTGACTGCTACCATAAGCATCACCAGATGCTGTTAGATTTTATTTCAGCGCTTTGTGATGTCTGTCAGATGATGTGATCTCTCTACAGTGAGTTTTACTCTGAATAATCCCATACAAATCATTAAAACACAAGTTTGTTACATTAAGTATTATTCTTCCCTCGAGATACTGCATATGTTATTTTTTTGTCTTGTTGTTGAGTAGAAATATTTAAACAAAACAAGACGAGAGGCAAAATGACGTTAGATATTAAATCTTTTCATAGACAACCAAACAAAATTTGTTAAAAGTAGAGAAACTATTAGCCAGTGGGAAAGACAATAAACTTGTTTTGTCTTTTCATTCCCCTTTGGCAAATCGTTTTGTTCTTGTTTGAAATCACAAAATGTTTCTCTAAAAAACAACTCTTAATATATTCTGTAATATCTCGTCTGCGTGCGTCCACGTGAGCGCCATGAGCGGAGAGGACTGAACTCAAACTGTGTGCTCGCAGGGCTCTCGACTGTGTGGATTTTAATACTTCAGTAATGATTCTCCATCACGATCTCCTTTCTGTTTTTCAGATCAACCTTAAAAACATTTTGTGTCCATAAAGAGGAATGTGCATTATACAAACGAATGATATACAGTCTAAATGTATTTGTTCTGTGTGATCAATATCCATTTTGATAATAAATTAGAGACAGAGAGAGAATTCCAGCAGTACCAGTATGAGACGTCAGGTACACAATCCATGTGACTTCACATCTTCTCTAATCAATGTTATGTAAAATGTCTGTATATAGTGTGTACAAGAGACTGAATCCCACAATGCAATGCACTCATCTTCATCTTTCAGTGTCTGAAAGCAAAATATATAGCAACATATTTTAGACTTTAAAAACTTTCAAATTAAAATGAGCATTTTAATTTGGATATAAATGTTTATTCACTGTTTTCCCACCAGCGGTTTTTAAAAGTTTTTTTTTTTTTTCACAAAAGTTTAATGCCTTCCTGAAAATGTTCTTCTTTCAATATATAAACATACAATATATCAAATATAAGAAAAGACCCTCTGCTTTCAAATCTTTATTTGTTCTCTTTTTATCACCTCTCAAATATGGGTAGGTTTATTTAAAAATGCCAAATTTAAGGCAAAAAGCTGACATAATTGTGTTTTCTTGAAGGACCTTTGATAGAGATCAGATGCAGAATGATGATCAAAACATAAACAGAGATTGAACTGCTTGCCATATGGCTATACTTCCGGGTTTAACAGTATAAGTTGCGTAAGAAAAATTTAGCGGCATCTGGTGGTGAGGTTACGAATTGCAACCAGCAGTTCAGCCCACTGCTCACCCCTCGCTTTCGAAACGCATAGAGAAGCTACAGTAGCCGCCACCGGAAAAACATGTCATGGTCGGAGACAAAAATGTTTGTCCGTTAAAGGGCTTCTGTAGAAACATGGCGGCACAAAATGGCGACTTCCACGTAAGGAATAATATGTTCCTCTGGCACTCCAAATAGCGGCGCATTCACACGGGGCGTAAGCGTTAACGCTTAACGGAAGGCATGAAGCGTGGCCAACAGCCAATCACAGTGGCCGCTACACATGCTCCGTTCTTCCATAAACGTAATTGGCTGGCTCTGCCTAGGTTATTTGCATAAGGAGATCTGATTGGCTGACGCACGTGTTGCCGCTCAAAAGTTGAGAAATGTTCACCTTCTGCCACGAGCAACAGCACTGACGCGGCGCTGACGGATCCACACTTCAGTTCGGCAACGCATGACATCACCCATTAAAAGTGAATGGGAAGCGTTAACGCTGACGCCACGTGTGAATGCGCCGTAAACGTGTGGAAAAAATCCACCGCCTTGTATCATGCGCTCTCTGATCTCTGCCAAAGCCTTTTCCTAGCAACTACAATTCCAGCCATTTCAAGTGCAAAAGGATTTAAGACATGTTTTTTTTCTGCGTTAAATAATGACGAGTATTATCAAATTCGCAAACATTAGAAATTCACGTTACGTGCAGTAAGGTCAGGCACAAAAATAACTAGAGTACACTTTTTCAGCGCTAATTACCCACTGCACGTCTTTAGTAAATCCCGACAGTCATTATTTAACACCAAAATTATGGTTTGCGCTGGTGCAAGCTGTTAGTAAATCTGGCCCATTGTTGGTTAAATTGCGCTTGTTCAACATCATTAAAGTTAATGGTTCACCTGTTGTTATGTGTGTATCAACGTGCGGGATGTAAGATGGCCCAATTTCATCCATACCCATTTTTTTATAGGGGAGAACCAGGGTGATAGTAATGCAGGACAAATGTAACAAAGAGATTTTCTCCAAGCCCTGAATACATTTGGATTCCAAACTATGACAGCATCTTTAGCACACAACCCTTGACAAAGCTGACAAATATTGCGTTATTTCATCATCGCTTTGCGCGTGTAGGTCCAGAAAGCTGTTTTCAACCATGATGAGTAAATTCCTAAATCTTGTTTTTATTATAACACGTTGTGTTTCTGGTTTCATGTGTTACAGTACTGATCAATCTACAGGTTTTTTAGTGCTGTGACACATCCTGAAGTTGAGTTTTTCAAAATAAAAGTTTAAATGTCAGGACTTCCTGTCAGGATGAAAGTAACACTTGTGACTTTTGTCCTGCTGCTAATACTGTTGCATTATGTTGAACATTTATATTTTTCTAATTTGATTTCATTTAATTTTCATAGTGTTCAAACTGTTAAAAAATGATTTATTCTCAGCAATTCAAGTTTTTGAAACATTTGATGAAACTGAAAAATAGTACTTTCGCCCCTTCTCTCCCCTACCACTGTATATAGTACGTACTGTTTTAATGTTCGATGAGTAGATACTTCATCTACAGTGTCAGTACAATACTGTAATTTCAGACGCTTCAGTCTGTAAACCAGAAATAATGGAGATGAATTTAACTGAGCAGTGATGGGTTAAAATCTTCCTCATCTTTCTCTGTCTTTCTGTTGATCTGTCCGGGTGACACTCATCATGCGGTTGTCATTGTTCATATCTCATTGAGAGGTGAGAGCGTAACACAAACAGCACACATGTGTCACGACACCAGCGCTGTTAAGTGACAGTTTGACTCGACCTTCTTCAGTGTCTCATATTTGGTGCTCCTCTCAGATCCACGGTCCTTATATAAGATTGACCCATGCTGTCATACATCCATCGCACACATCGCCCGCCTAACAAGCTGCTCGGGAAAGAAATGTAAATGTCACTCACACTCGCACTTTAAAATCCTTAAGTCCTGCTGTTCCACGAGAGAAAATTGCTTTGAAATGAACGCCTGAGCCCATCAGCTTAATATGCGAGCATGAAATCAAAATTTACTTCTCTTCCCTTTTTAAACTTGGTAAGTCTGTTGATCTCACTTGAAAATGTCTGGTTAGGGTTAGTGACCCACGACTGATCATATGTATCTGAACTGTGGCGGTAAATCTGTTAATGAGCATCTGATAATGAAGATCGAGCTCATTAAAGGAAACATGATACATGGGCTGAAGATCAAGGTGATGATCTCTCATGTCTTTGCATACGGCCCTCGGGGAAGTCGACTGTAATTGGACAGACTCATCATCTAATTCGCCCTCAGCACGAAGCTCCGCCTCTCCATCATCCGTGACCTTCATATCTGACATGATAAAAGCACACAGAAAACACTTCACATCTTTTTTGTCTTGTATCTTGTATTATTTCAGATTTTGTGTCATTGCACTTATCATACATTGATGTGCAACACAAACTGCAGCATTGAGTGCATTTGTCATGAACAGCACTAACCTTAATCCACCCATTCATTCAGTCAACTCATGTAACCCTGTTATTGTAAAACTAATGAATTACTAGTTTTCTTATAAGAATGGATTGGGTTTAAATGCAGGGGGTTTGTTTGAAATCCTATACAGTTCATTACCATCAAGCATTTTAATGTGCTGCACAGAGAAGCAATAAACCCTTTAATTTGGATTGATGATATCATATACTGTACAGCTCAACAAAATCTCACTTTCTCTCCTTCTGTCTCTTCTCTGTCTTTCCATAAAGAGACCTCCACACACACACACACAGTGAAATCTCAGCTAATATATGCTGAAACATTCGACCTAGATAAAAACAGAGGATCTCTAGTCTTCATTTTGTCCGCCGTTACAGTCGGTTTCTGTTTCTTTATTCAAATATCATTTAAGATGCATTTGTTTTCCTGCGAGTTCCCGCCCGCAGATATTGTCATTTATGGCACGCTTGTTTGTATTTCTCTCTCACTCCTAAAGGACGGATGCCGTAATGATGCTCATTTTGCTGAGGCAGAGGACGAGAATCAAGGTGGCTGAAATCGTAGCCAACTTCTGTGTCCTCAGGCATCCCCTGCAACAGAAGAACACCGGGTAGGTTGCATGAAGGTGCATTGTGGGAAATGAGGTCTGATGAGGCGCTCGTGATCTCGTGGGGCATCAGCTATCCTCGGGCTGAATGTTCACACGGGCGTGACGGTGACCCTGCGCTGCCACGCGTTCTCTTATTATTTGACTCATTTAAAAAACTAGGAGTTGCAGAGTTGCATTTTCCATTACAGGCGCAGATTATATGCAACAATGCATGAGCTGTTTTATAGCATTATATATATATAATAGAGTTATTAAGAAGTAGTGTTACAAGCAATGTTTTGTCAACAAATATATGTCTAATCACTTAAATAAACAGTAAAGTGCATTAGTAAATATTTCACTCAGAGATGTTTTTCCTGTGGCTCAGCAGGTTTGATTCCAGGTACAGGGTTCCCGCGGGTCCTTGAAATCGTTGAAAGTTTGTGAATCTGTGGGAAAAAATTCAAGGCCCTGGGAAGTTTTTGAAAATATACATACATAGATACAGGTCATTGAAAGTGCTTGAATCTATTTTATGCAAGAAGTTTTCTGGAAAAAATCCATATTATTCCCTGTGTAGTGTAGGATAATATCATAAAAATTCTAGACTTTTTAAGCAAACATGCTAAACTGTTCGCTTTAAATGTTATATCTTTGTATGTGAATGTTGATTCATACCAAAATGCTTTTTGCATAGTTGTGTTTGACACATAAAAACGTCTCGGGTTACGTATGTAACTGTTGTTCCCTGAGAAGGGAACGAGACGCTGTGTCTCCCTTGCTATATTTCCTGCGTCCCTGTAACACCGTCTTTGGTAATATTTCAGATAGCGATATACTTCCTGACTCCCGCGTCACCCTGTCTTTGTCATTAAGCCTCACCATTGGTTGAATTTGATATACACATTCAGACACACCCCTGGAGGCGTCCCCAAAGTGTCACCGCGGTGACGCAGCGCGAGTTCCCTTGAAAGGGAACTGTAACAATGTATCTTAAAACGTAACACAATGTAACCTTGAAATGTGTCCCCATATTTAGTGCTTGAATTTTAGGGTATTGGACCTGGAAAGTCCTTGAAAGGTCCTTGAATTTAAAGTTAACTAAGGTGTGGGAACCCTGCAGGTAGCACACATACTGATAAAATGCATTGCATTGTACATCGGTTTGGGTAAATGCATCTGCCAAATGCATGAATATAAATGTAAGCAAGAGAGCGAATGCTGATATATCAACACCTTAGTAAACACTTTTACTTAAACTATGTGCAACTATAGAAATGTGCAACCTTTTTTAAGGCTTATAGAAGACCAAACATATCTATATACACTACATCAAGGCTTAATGTTTCCAATGTTGTCAATACATTCCTATACATAAATCTTCTTGTGTACATTTCGGTGTTTATTTTAGTGTTTGTGTGTGTAACAGACAGGTATGAGATCACTTCAGGCTGCCATGTCTTCAGGTCTCTGATATGTTTGAATGCTGATCCTGGAGTTTTGATGGCGTCTCGCTGTGTTTCTGAATTTTGGGAGCAGACACCCGGTCACCGCTGGGATCGTCTGACTTGTCCTCCTCCACCGTATGTCAGCATCTTCAGTTAGTTTGATCCGTCACCATCATCCGAGTTTGTGCTCACTCACAGACAGCATCAGGTTATTTGTGCAGAACTGATGGGAATGCTGAACTGTAGGTCATCAGGTAACATGTCATATTGTTAATTATCCCGCAGGGCTAAATCATTTCCACATGTATGCATTATTTTTCGATAAACCCACACCTGACCTGTCAAATGTTTTAAAATAACCACCAGAGCAATGTGGTAACCGTGGTATAAGAGGAATAATTGACTCTTAGAATTGACCGCTTCACACTTGTGTGAGTGTCTCATGAGACTTTTATCTGTTTAATAAACTTAATTACTTTTTCCTTCAAAACTCGGAAACTGCACTTTTTTAGATGCTGCCGCGCAGGATTTTTGTGTCATGTGACTAAAATGCCAAACGTCTCCACTTCATAGTGATGACTTTGATAAGCTTCTAAGTGTGAATCATCAGAGGATGGTGCCGAGGTGCCCGACGCTCCTCGGATCAAACAGGTGTTGCACCTTCACCTGTGAGAGGTGAGAATCAAAGGCTGGATTTATCTGAGGAGACCCGGCTCAAGAGACAGAGGCGTAGGTTCAAACAGAGCAGAAGAAGAAAGAAGGATGTGTGTTCATCTGACAATAAGAGCAGATGATGCCAATATAACCGATTGTGCCCGTAAGAAAGAAAAGAGCACATTTGTCAAATCTTTGAATCATCTTTGCAGTATGAATATGGAGTGTACAGTATTCACTGTTTCATATAAATACATTATTTTATTTCACAGGAAAAATATGTTGTCAAATATAATTTTAAATATGTTTCAAAATATACAAAAAAAGGCCAAAAATGTATTTGCTGAAATATATTTTATATATTTTTGAAAAAAATTTTTTTTTAAAGCATTTAAAAATATTTAGCCTTCCATATATTTGAAAAGGAAATATATTCATGTTGCATTGAGAAAAACTTTGAGATGCTCTATTGGGTTAAGATCTGGTGACTTGAACTGACTCATTGTCATGTTCAAGAAACCAAATTGAAATGATTCGAGCTTTGTGACATGGTGCATTATCCTGCTGGAAGTAGCCATCAGATGATGGGTACATAGTGGTCATAAAGGGATGGACATGGTCAAAAACAATGCTCAGGTAGGCCGTGGCATTTAAATTATGCCGAATTGGCACTAAGAGGCCTAAAGTGTGCCAAGAAAACATCCCCCACATCATTACACCACCACCACCAGCCTGCACAGTGGTAACAAGGCATGATGGATCCATGTTCTCATTCTGTTTACGTCAAATTCTGACTCTACCATCTGAATATCTCAACAGAAATCGAGACTCATCAGACCAGGAAACATTTTTCCAGTCTTCAACTGTCCAATTTTGGTGAGCTTGTGCAAATTCTAGCCTCTCTTTCCTATTTGTAGTGGAGATGAGTAGTACCCAGTGGGGTCTTCTGCTGTTGTAGCCCATCCGCCTCAAGGTTGTGCGTGTTGTGGCTTTACAAATGCTTTGCTGCATACCTCGGTTGTAACGAGTGGTTATCAAAGTTGCTCTTCTATCAGCTTGAATCAGTCGGCCCATTCTCCTCTGACCTCTAGCATCAACAAGGCATTTTCACCCACAGGACTGCCACATACTGGATGTTTTACCCTTTTCACAACATTCTTTGTAAACCCTAGAAATGGTGGTGCATGAAAATCCCAGTAACTAAACAGATTGTGAAATACTCATGAAAACAATGCCACGCTCAAAATGGCTTAAATCACCTTTCTTTCCCATTCTGAAATTCAGTTTGGAGTTCAGTAGATTGTCTTGACCAGGACCACACCCATAAATGCATTGAAGCAACTGCCATGTGAATGGTTGATTAGATAATTGCATTAATGAGAAATTTAACAGGTATTCCTAATAATCCTTTAGGTGAGTGTATATGTTGATATATGAAGGTTATAACTAAATATATTGATATTTTTAACCCTAACTTAAAGATATATTTTATTACGCTTTACTTTCTATAAAATGTATTTCGCATATTTTTATACATATTTTTGGCCAGATAAAAGTCTGTTTTTGCTGTATGGGTATTTGTAAAAGAGTTCAGAGAGCCGCATGTCAAACGTTTCAAAGCCCAGAAAACCGGAACCAATGTGATTTTGTTTCTGAAGCGATAACAAAGCAAGCATTTCATAATTAATTTCAGATTGCTTTCCACCAAAACATGTGAAATAAAGGTTGTAATAGACGCCCTGTTCCACACCGTAGATTGTCAGAGTAATCTAAAGCGACAGACTGAACATTGGAGAAACATCACAGATGTCCCTGAATTAAACCCAGAAGACAGATTAGTGTCTGAGATTTATTTCCACAGGTATAGAATGACGATTCATTTCACCAGACTGAAAATGTGATTCCATAGTTGAAATTCAGTTTTGTGTGAGACCGCAGGCGTGTGACAGAAGGTCAGTGTGCTGGAAAAGCTGACAGCAGATAAACCGAGCGTTAAGCCTGGAAAGCAGGTTGAATATAATGGCGTTGATGCATGCGAGCAGACATGGCAAACATGTGCATTACATGATAAATACATGACAGAGCATAGAGACTATCAGACGCTCAAATGGTATTTAAAGGACAGACAGAAGACATTTCTATGCTTTCTGAGTATACAAATGAATATACCAGCTTAGTTAAACACTTCAGTCTGGTTTTTTGTTTTGTTCAGACATGCAGGAAAATTTAGGGATAAATCAGATGTTGAGTGTTGTTGTGTATGAATATGATGAGTGTGTAGCTGTAGGCAGACGTCTCTTGTGAGGTTCAACACGACTACAGAAGAGCAGACGTACACAGATGGTTAACTGAGATGAGAAATGATGAGTACAGTAAAGTTACAGGTACTCTCTCTCTCTCTCTCTCTCTCTCTCTCTTTGTCTTATCTTATTCCTAATAATCATGTACAGTATGATTTAAGCATTTAAAGATAAAAATCTCCCTAAACATAGGAGTGACAATAATTTCATGCATGTCTTCACATTTAATACTTTTTTATTAAAAGTTATACCACGGGTCTGTTGAATGCTGCATTCTGATTGGCTGAGAAATGTTCTATGGGTGTTGATTATTTTTCTGTAAACCGCACACCTAACTTTTCAAATGTCTTAAAAATAGGCACCAGAGCAATGTTTGTGGTAACAGTGGTATAAGCGGAATAATTGACTCCGGTCCTTTGAATTATTTGAAAATAATGCACACCTGCGGTGTAACGGCACTCCGCTTCGCGTCGTGCCGCATTACCACCTTGGTGTGCATTATTTTCTTTTAATTCAATGGCCCGTCGTCAATTATACCTTACTTACTAACTGCTATTACAATTTTTTTTTAAATAAATAAAGTTCACACATAAAAAGAGGCCACTGTTAAAGGCCCAGTATGTAAGATTTTTGTAATAAAATATCCAAAAACCGCATGCACAGTGTTATATACTTCATGCAGCTGCATACTTAAAGAGTCATTATAGTTCTCTGTATGTTTTATGGCATAGACTCGAAGTCAGTTTTCATTCATTCTTCTGCGTCATGTTTGTGTCGACGTGCAAGTACACATGCTTTGCCCTTCTTTGTTTTTACCGTCATAAGTGGAAATCTGTATGGGGAAATGAAGAGTTTTGTACCAAACATGATAAACAAAAATAGTTACCACCAAAAAAGTATTGTATCGGGTCAGTATTAAAAAGTTAATTCTTCATTTTATGCAAAATCTGATATCCACTGTGTTATTCTGTCATATTTTCTCCCATTTTTTCCAAACCGCAACAGTCCTCCTTCTCTGCAGAATGCAATAAATCCGCTCAACCAATCACAGCACACAATTCCAAGCATTGTAAACAATAAGGGCTGCGCTTTAAATACACACAGAATCCTAGTTTTCCTCATCTACTTTGTACTTTGTGATCAACAAACAAACAAAAACAAAATAATCCTTTTGAGGGCTTTGATAACCCTGTGGTGGTTTTCTGTGGGGGGGAATAAACGTAAGCCACTCGGGGTGACTCGGTTGAAGAAAAAATGCCTACTGTTGCTTGTTCTTACACGACCGCATCAAGCTTCTTTCATGCTAACACATTGACCCCAGAGGATCTTATGAAAAACTTTACATATTTTACTCAAAATCAACGAAAATCGAGCAGAACCAAAACATTTTACAGCTGATCGCTGTGAAAAAAGTTCAGTGATGACGTCCCAATGACACTGTTCTTAATATGACAAAGTACGTGTTTTGATTAATGCGATTAATGTTTAATTTTTAATCAGTGTATACCACTAGTCAACTAAATGAATATAACATGGCAAAGATGAATGCACATTTATACATTGATTGATGCACTGTTGCATTTTGGGAGAGGTGCACATTAGGCTACGCTGCAAGCTTCTGTGTAGGGCTCGCATCTCTGCGTAGGCTACTCTGTACAATCGCAGCAGAAGTATAAAGCCCATTTTACATTATCCAAAAACGTTCCCAAGGATTTGTAAATCCAGAGACATTCCAATATTAAATAATGGCTCATCTCTTGTCATCATCACCTATCAATGATGTAATATCTGTGCTATTTTCGCTTTCCACTATGGCAACAGATGAGGACAAATGCAGAAGTGGTGGTTAAATCACGATTATCCATTGCAGAGTACAGAAAACAAAAAACTTCATTCTGGTGGGAAATAACATATTGTGCCTTTAATATAAATGCTTGCATCAATGCTAGACTCAACCCAACTGAATAAATCAAATCGGTTAAACGTGCAGGTGCAGTCCTGGAGATGCAGTTGATCAATGGAGCTCAGCTGACCCACACACACGTGATACAGCCGTTACGATGAACACAGTCAGGTCTGAACCTGATCAACAGGCAGGCCAGAGGAATTGTGTGGATTACAGCCTGAGCCCATCTGATAAGAGAGAGAGAGATACTACACACCACTGTATCATCAGACCACTGAATTCACCACAATCAGATCAATCCATTCTACTTATCAGACCACTGTGGATATCACAAGAGAGAGAGAGAGAGAGAGAGAGAGAGAGAGAGAGAGAGAGAAAAGCTCCAAACATCCAGAAGGTCAGAAGATCATCTATCTTCATTTACAAGATTACTGTGGAGTAAATAAAGCCATTTTCACACAGAGATTACGGAAAATATACGGAAAATGCATACGGGATTTGTCTGGGATCGTTTGATGTTTGGTTGATTTACACTGCTAATAATTTTACGGATTCTGTATGCATTCACACACATACTGGTAAGATCCTGTAAAGATATTTAAAGTCCTGCACTTGGTAGTTTTTTCCACAGCGTCTGAAGTTTGTTAATTATCTGTGATTTCTATCTCGAGATACTGGGCACGCGCATGTTTTTTATGGCATGATAATAAAATTTGGGTGATGAACTGTTCTGATATTCTGGTGAATGATCTCAGCTTCAGTCTGGATAGTGACACTTAAGTCCAGTTTGCTGACATTTCTCGTCGTGAATGTTAATCTGTGTTTAAATACCTGTTTCAATGAGCTGAACTATAACTTCTCTTTGCGATGACACACACATCCTACGTCATGCCCCTTACGCCATTGTTTCTGCCTCTAGTTCACACAAAATGTTTTCCAATGAATGTTATGGCAATGTAACTAAGTCCTACTAGGTGTTTGTGTTCTCACAGAAGCCTCTCTGCCAATTTTACGGAATTTTTCTGGGACCAAAGTGCTTTGTGAATGCTGTATAATGCAGTTATAGATATCAAGTTTGCCTCAGATGTTTTTTCTGAATTTCCTAAATAAAACAGATGCACTACAATATAAGAGTAAAGATAAGAGTATGGATAGCACAGCTTCTTATATTGAAATCTTTTATTTGCAGACTTTAATTGCCAGATCTAAGAAAAGTTCAAGTGTGTGTTTCGAATGGGGTCATTGGCTGAGCTTCCTGAAACCTAACAGGCCATTTTTTCACCAGCGCTGGTCCTTATTAAATCTAAAACCTGTTCTGTGCAGTCAGACCTCCCAATCAATGTTGTACACGTGTTCAGCGAATCCCAGGAGATCTTCAATGCATCACCATTGGTGGAGAGATCTGCTTCACCACTGAACGTTTCATGTCAAGAGATGTGTTGGAGTGTATGGGACAGCCAGTCAAACACACACACACACACACACACACACACACACACACACACACACACACACACACACACACACACACACACACACACACACACACACACACACACACACACACACACACACACACACACAGAGATCTCAGAACTGTGATGGGCGACTGTAAACACAGAGCAGAAATATATGCATCATGCTGTCATTTGCATACGTTTACTGTGTAAAGAAGGACCAAATGTCTTGGTTTTATGTTCCACATTGTAACATAATTTCATTTGAATGTCTTTTGTCTAGATAATTAATTTCAGCTTTAGTAAAACACTTGTAAATAAATGACTGCTGATGTCGCTGTACTACTGTAATGCGCTTTTTTCTGTCGAAATTCATTTACTTTTATAATGAGAAAGCAGCAACAGTCTGATGTGCAGAATTCATCATTTTGTGCTTATTATTGTGATAATATCATGATGACAAACAACAGCTTTCTTTGGAATAAAAGACAAGGATGACTCCACATCTTATCAGTAGATAAAAAAGAAATTTCAGGTCAGCAAAACCTTTGCTTTATGGCAATGAGTGCATTTACATGCACAGAATAAGCAGATGACTATTAAAAATCTTCTTATTTTAGAAACCTGTTTTCATGCATTTACATGCAAATGAATAAATCGGCTATGCAAAAAAATGCGTTTTAGATTTGTCACGTTTTTTCGCAGGTAGTGACCTCGTTCAAAAAGCAGACGGGAAATCTATCTGTCTTATACTGTTGCATCTCTTCTCACGTCTGCAGAACCTGTAAATAACATGAGCTTTTATTTTCGCAGTTTCTCTGCCAACTGCTTAAGGTGAGCGCAGAATTTTATGCGTTATTTTGTGTCTACTTCCGCGTGTGACGTTTATCTTTGACAAAGAACAAAACTGTGAGAAAGCCGGCTAAGGTGTTTACATTACATGCAACAAAAATTAGCAAAAAGCAAATTACCTGTGCCAATCATTTTTGCTTATGCTGTTTATGGTCTTTCCCTGATAAAATAAAGTTTTATGCGTTTACATGACCCCACACATTATCAGTTTATTAAGCATATTCGGCATAAAACCTGTAGGTAATTATGGTTAAATGTATAAGTGTTCAATGTCTGATTTCCTTTCTCTAACTGAGTCATCCACACATACTGTAAGCTTCATCATGGTTGTTTATTGCTCCTGGTCTTCAGGTCCTGTTGAACATCACTGCATGCTTGTTATTTAATGTTGCAGGTTGTGAGTCAAAGCAGAAAATCTGAGCGTATAGCAGCGATTCAGGGGCTGTTGAACACAGCGGTGCGCCATGAAACCCAATCTCACGCTGTAATTGGCAGCGATGGATCTTTAACAAGAGGGAGAGATGTCAAAATGAAATTACTCTCTCTGGTAGCGGCTGTGCGTGATGGTCCTGTTGATTGTGTTTTTTTTAAAAGGTTCTTTCACACCTCATTGGATTTCAATTAGCAGGTGAGAAGGGCCCTCATTGTCGCCACTAACCGCCTTCACTCCCTGACATTTCACCAGCGGGGTGGAGAGAATTCATTTCCATCCTTTTCCTTTCTTTCTTCGGCAGAAACACGGAGACGCGAGCGCTGAGGAGAACTGACAGCTCCATCACCTTCTCATGCCCTCGGGTGGAGAGCCGAGAAACATTCTGACCTCCGTCACTGATCTGCTAGATTTGGACCGGAGGCCGGACGGATGTCTTCTCATAAACGCAATACAACACCCACCTGTATGTAAATCTCCAGGTAAACTTTGTGAAATAATGATGAGGGATCGGCCCAATTACTCAAACAGAAGATTCAATTTAAATGTAAAATTTTATCAGATCGATGGCTCGGCTACATGGGGAAAAACTCTGTACGTGGAATTTGTAATTAATTGCAACACGGTGAAACGCAAATGTGGTGTTTATGAGCGCCGGTAAACAAAAATCCATCAACAGTTGCTTTTCCACAGAATAAAAATGAAGTTTTTGAATAATGATAAGATGGGAAGACTGTATGAATCTGAACATCTTTTGCATAAAAGTTGCAAGCAGGGTTCAGACTGCCCATTACTTATCCATCAATAATTTGTTCAAAGGCGCAGACATCTCTCACGAAAAACATTGACAGTACTGCGTTCAGATCTGATGACGCTGTATTGACTCCATAGATATCTCATGGAACCTGACAGATGATTCTGATCATCTGTCAGGTTCCATGAGATATCTATGGAGTCAATACAGCGTCATATATATTTGCAAAAAAATATATTGCAAAGCAAAATAAAGTTTTGCAAAAGAAAAATAAAGTATTGAGCAAAAACAATTTCTTGCAAGTAAAAAATCAAAACAAAAATAAAGCATTGAGAGAAAAATTGCTACGGAGCCCCTAAGAAAACATGGAGCAAAAATTAAATAAAGTTTAGTTTTGCATGCGCACTCGAAACTATTGAAGTTTAGTTTTGCGTGTGCACGTGAAACTTTCGCGTGAGCACATGAAAGTTTCACGTGAGCACGCAAAAGTTTCATGAGAGCACATGAAACTAAACTTTAGATTTTTTTAATCCAATGTCACCTTAGGGGCTTGGTAAAATGCTGTGTTGCAAAGAAAAATTAAATTTCACAAATATAAATAACGCAGGGCAAAAATATAAATGAATGCAAAACAATTAATTCATTTGCAACTCTGCTATAATTCTGCATTTCAATTAACTGTGCGCTTGCAATACTCTTTTTCAATTGAGCTGGTTCCAATGCTTTATTTTTCTTTTGCAAAACTTTATTTTGCTTTGCAATGTTTATTTCCAAATATATATGGCGCTGTATTGACTCCATAGATATCACTTTTAAAATTTGCTGAATTTGCTTGAGTGTCAGGCCAGTATTGGGCTTGTGTTCTCTGACAGGTGTTGAATGAATCGTGAAACCCGGAGACGTGCAGCGTTTCGTCTTACTAGAACCGAGCGTGTCATATCACAAATCACTGTACAACCCTCCTCATGTTCAACCCTCACATGCATTTATCGAAGCTCCATCAATTTGGTTGCTTCTCAAATGCTGCGGCTGCCTCTCGGACACGGTCCTGCACATCGGCAAATGAGCCGCGGGAGTTTGGGAGTTTGACAATCTATCTAAAGCAGAAGATGAGGTGTGTGTGTGTGTGTGTGTGAGAGAGAGAGAGAGAGAGAGAGAGAGAGAGAGAGTTCAGGGTCACTCCAATTACAGAGCTCTCAGTCAGAGCTTGTCAGCCCTGCGAGGAAGCTGTAGGCCAACTGGAGAAGTCTGCATATAGATACACACCGAGTGTGTTTGCCTTAAGGAAAAGTCAATGATGAGCCACTACTGCAGTGGAAACACCTGCTGGGGGCGGAGCTAACACACAGGCCACACCCACTATTTAGGCGCATATGTATTTCTGAGCTACCAGCATGCACCCTTTAGGATAAGGTTTGACCACTTGATTAGCACACATGAGCAAGTCAAGCACATCGGGGCCGAGCAACAGCTGAACAATAAACTCTTTGCAGGGATTATAGAGAGAAAGAAAGAAGGCGTGTCATCTTACACAGGTTTCTCAGGCCATGACTGGTGCAGCTTTGTCACGGTGAGAGAAAAAAGATTTAGTTTGTAGTTAAAGAGATACAGTATGAAGCACCTGGAGAAAGGAAATCCCCCCAGCGCTCTCCAAACGCTGTAAATATCTCTCGTTCTGTCTGACTTGCTCTTTCTTCCAGGCTTTAGTGTGGAGGTCCATCATGTTTATCCTTGACCAAGCAAGACGCATTTACTCAAGCGCGAGATGTGAGAGGGGTCCGGGAGCCTGCCCGCGATCACTGAGCCAACATCTGACACAACACAAACCTTCACTCGGTTTTCGTTGTCCTCTTCATCTCACCCATTCTGCTGTCACTTTGTCTCTGTCGGAACGCAGCGTCCCAGAGGCCTCGGGTTACGGTAAAGCAAACGCGTTCATGAATCTGTGCTGAAGTGATTTTCTCTCCTGCAGGAGCAGTGATGGAGGAGAGAGGGGAGGTGAAGTCTTTGCGTGCAGTTGCGTGTTTTAAAGCTCATATTTCAGTGGTAAATGATCGTTATGTGAGAATATGAAGATAAAACTTTATTAATCCCTGCAGGGATATGAAGGTGTTACAGCAGCTAAACTAAGAAATGCAGACATGAGAAATGAAACAAACAGTCAATATAAATACATCACAAAACAATGAAATACTGCAGATGGATGGACGGATGGATGGATGAATTGACAGGCAATCTGCTAAATCCCTGCTAGATGATATAAATGTAATGGATGGATGGATGGATGGACAGAGAGACAGATGGATAAATGGATGGATGGACGGATAGATAAATGGATTGATGGATAGAGAGACAGATGGATGAGTGGATAGATACATGGATGAATGGATGGATGGACAGAAAGACAGACAGGCAGATGGATGGATGGATGGATGGATGAATGGATAGATGGACAGAGACAGATGGATGGATAGATGGATGGACAGAGAGACAGATAAATGGATGGATGGAAAGAGATAGATGGATGGACAGAGAGACAGACAAATGGATCATGGATGGATGGTTGGACAGATGGATTGATGAATGGATGGATAAAGGAACAGATAGATAAATGAATGGATGGATATAGAGACAGATGGATGGATGGATGGATGAACGAATAGATAAATGGATGGACAGAGACAGATGGATGGATGATAGAGGGATAGATAAATGGATGGACATTCAGACAGATAGATGGATGGATGAACAGACAGACAGATGGATGTATGGATAGATAAATTGATGGACATACAGACAGATAGATGGTTGGACAAATAGATAAATAGATAAACAGATGGACGGACGGACAAACAGACAGATAGATGGACAGATATATAGATGGATGGATGGATGGACAGAGAGACAGATGGATAAATGGATGGACATACAGACAGATAGATGGATGGATGGACAGACAGACAGATGGATAAATGGATGGACATACAGACAGATAGATGGACAGATATATAGATGGATGGATGGATGGATGGATGGACAGAGAGACAGATGGATAAATGGATGGACATACAGACAGATAGATGGATGGATGGACAGACAGACAGATGGATAAATGGAGGGACATACAGACAGATAGATGGATGGATGGATGGATGGATGGATGGACAGAGAGACAGACAGACAGACAGATGGATAAATGGATGGACATACAGACAGATAGATGGATGGACAAATAGATAAATAGATAAACAGATGGACGGACAAACAGACAGATAGATGGACAGATATATAGATGGATGGATGGATAGATGGATGGATGGATGGATGGACAGAAAGACAGATGGATGGATGGACAAATAGATAAATAGATAAACAGATGGACGGACAAACAGACAGATAGATGGACAGATATATAGATGGATGGATGGACAGACAGACAGACAAAACTATGAGATACTGTAGATGGGTGGTAGATAAATGGAGGGACAGATGGATGGAGGACAGACAGACAGATAGACGGATGGATGGGTGCATGGATGGATGGATGGATATATAAATGGACAGACGGATGGACAAACAGACAGACAGACAGACAGACAGACAGACAGACAGACAATACAATGAGATAGATAGATAGATAGATAGATAGACAGACAGATAGATGGATAGATAGATAGATAGATAGATAGATAGATAGATAGATAGATAGATAGATAGATAGATAGATAGATAAATGGCCGGACGGACAGATAAACAGATGGATGGATAGATGAGATGTAAAACACCGAGTGAGTTTGATGAGTTGTGTGGCTCATGGTCTCATTTCTAATTCATAATCCATTTTCTTGTAGTTGTTTTTTTGGTTAACTTGTAGCTTTTAGTGTGGAGTGCTCAGCTCGGCTCGGCTCTGAGTTCTTTCTGAACCGCACACAGAACATCTCAGACAGAACCTCAGAAACCTGCTGAACCAGCATCAAATATTTACACAAACCATTTTGGAGGGGACGCTTTAAGACTCGATACGAGCACAGAGAGACCCAGAAGTGCAGGATTTCCTTTTATCAGTCACATTCACTTCTGTGTGTGCAAAATCAAACGCAGTCAGGTGGAGAACCGGTTGTGTGTGTGTGTGTGTGTGTGTGTTGATGTGTTTTATTAAAAAGCTGTTTCTGGAGCTACAGCGTCACTCCTGCTGCCTAAGCTTTTCATTTTTGTCTGCACCTTCTGCTGAAATCATAACATGCAACTCAACAGAAAGGATGATTGCTCTGTTCAACACACACACACATGCGCGCACACACACACACGCACGCGCGCGTGCACACAGTCAGCTACTGCTACTTATTATTGGTCACTACTAAGAGTAAAATGCAATGTGCATAAATGTTGAATAAAATCCCTTGAACACACATCAGATTCTAATTAGGATTTTATAAGTTTTAGAACTTCCCAAGAGGAGTTGAGGCAAACATTAGTTGCAGTTTGTAAAAACTCATTTAGTTTAGCGATAATTATTTTAGCTTTTGCTATTGGCATTTGCAAATATTGAAATTTATGATACCATTCTGAGTTTATGCATTTACTTTGGTTAAATTCACTGCTGTGTGTTATCTAGCAACTAAGAGGCTTTTGAGATGGGAAAAACTAAAAATGAATCTGAAGCACCTTTGAGAAATAATATTTGTGCTTACTGTCTGATTCAAACACTCACAATAATCCACAACACAAATTGAGTCTGAGATGAAGGTTACAGGTAAAGCGTCTCGTCTCCTCACACGCGACTCTTCAGCGCTCCTGACGTCTGGCCTTTAGCATTCAGGAGAAATCGATCTTCTTAATATGTCTGCTTGTGCCAAAGGAGTTTTGACAGCCCTGTTCAGTCAGGGAAATAATCAGTCATGTAGTGAAATGAAATCAGTGCGGTGGGTTAAATTCCCTCTCTCTCCCCCGTCACCTCGCTCAGGAGGGATCGGTCTGGATTGGAGATAATGGCCTTGTCTGGACCTGATTCTGCTCCGGGTAGCTGAAGGTGTCAACTGAGCTGATCTCATTCCCAGAGCTCCTTCTTTATCTCTTAGGAAATTTCTCTTCTGATTTGCTTTTCCAAAAAAAAAAAAAATCAAAGAGTCGCAGTGAGCTGGTTCAACTGGTGACCAGCTGAGATTACATGTTAAGGAAACTATATGCACGATACAAAATTTATGTTTCAATGCTGATATTTGATTACTTAATGACATTTACAGATACCGATACATAGTGTTAGTTTGCTTATACTTCTTTACTTATACTTCTAAGTGTGCATGCTGATGTCCAATAGTGTGCAAAAATGTTTTTATCTGGTTATAGGCTGATACATCGATGGATCCCTAAAGGAAAATGTATAAAATAAATGTAAATATTTACTTTTATTATGCAAAAGGCAGCTTGAGGATTCTCTTTCATATTCCTCTATATAAAGTCATGCAGATTTAAATCAATATGTGGGTGAGTAAATGACATCAGTTTTAGTTTTGGTTAGTATTTCGTGTTGGTTTCTCTGCACGATGATGCAAAAATGCATTGATTTTTATGGTGAAACAGAAATGAGACACAGCTGAATGCAAGATGGACCAAATTTCTCTTATAATTGATGTTTTGTTTTTTATTCCATCAGGGTCTCTCTCGTTCTCCTCCTCCCTCAAGCCATTGGAGAAGTTAATTTGGTGATGGAGGTCTTTGGAGGCTAATAGCTTTTCCAGGTAAATAAATCCTTATAGTTCATAATGAGCTATTAGCATGCGTGTCAACTGTTTGCTCTGAGCGCAGGTCGTGTGTGTGTCTCATATTTACATGCTAGAGGTTTTCGCTGGAGTTTCTGTGTGCCGCGGAGCACTCGCTAATCTCAAGTATGCAAATCAAACCGGGATTCATTCGGACACATGTAAAGACATCATGGTGTCCCTCTGGGCTGAAGATCTGTTCAGAAACGACCTGTGAGATGTTTGAGTTCGTCTGGAAATGTGTGTCATTCTCTTTACCCAACAATACTATCAGGTGTTTGCTGATAACAAGGCGAGCCGTAAGATGCACATCTTTCAAAACAAACGCTTCTCTGTGACGGGGTTTTAAAGTATCTGTTGAGAGAGTCGCTCCAACGTCTCATCTGTCAGCACTGACTGGCTGGCGGGGGAGATTAAGCCTTTGCCTTATTTAAAACGAGTGGATATTCAGATTGCCTAATTACTCAAACCGATCCCTGTGCAATTACCACTACTGGCATCGGCCCAGAACTGAGCGGCTTTACCACAGTAAACACACAGAAGATAGATGATCGTTGAGTTTTCTTATTAACGTTTACGCTCGTGTTGTTTGGCAGCCGATTTCTAACCAAAGCAACTATCGGGAAAGTGCATTCATTGCATTAATGACGGAAGCCAAAGGATACAAATTAATTGTTTGAGATGCTAAAGAATAGAAGAACAGAAACCTTGTTGATACCATTATATCACCAGAGTAAAATCCTACAACTAAATATATTGTGTTTAAAGCTGGAGAGTTTTGATAGACCTCTCAATTATTTATCATTTATCTATTAACTTTATCTTAATATTTCTCCTTAACTTCCATAGGACATAAAAAGTAAATGACACATGCGGTACAATATATGATTTGAAGGTTGAATGTAGATAGCAGAAATCAGATCAGTTGCTCTTGGGAGAATTTGATGAATAATGTTTAAATTTATATTAAAATATTATCATTTCAGAGTAGATCAGAGTACCGTGTGATACATCTCTTCTGAAACTACAAGCTCTTTTTCTTAGAAGAAAAATGTAGAAGCTGGAGACTCAAAAAAATCTCCATTTGTATATTTAGTATGTATATGCAGGTGGACTTTATTTTTACAACTTTCACCTGAAGCTTCTCTTCTTGAAGCCACAAACAGTACAAAAATCTTCAATCTCCAGTTCACTGCATTCAAGGGCACAAATTATACAAAATCCACTTTTATAAGGTGTTTGGACATAAATGTGTGTTGAAAGTGTGTGAACACAACCACCCTACAATTAAAAAATCCACCTTCTCCTTCTATTTTTAATCCACATTAAACCAAAGCAGTCTCAATAGACATGCCGTTTTGTTTCTCTCGTTAATGTGACATCACACTGAAAAAGCCCCGCCCACAGCCACAGCCAGCCGAAGTACTTTGGAATAAAACTTTTTTATTACTAAAAAACTTAATGATAAATATGTGTGTGAAACCTAGAAATGCAATGATCCCAAAGTCACAAAAATCGTTGGATTCATTATCTAATTGGCCACACGTTCTGTCTATCAATATTTTCCATGAAGTCATTGGGGGAACGAGCGAGTCAGATGAAGTCACGATATTTGACAGCACTGTTTGGATATTATCTATTATACTTCCGTCCACTTTTAAAACCAAAGTTTGACCGCTGATTTATGTGTTCAGCGGAACCTAAAGTGTAATCTCAAATACAGTGTTACGACGCAAATAGTCAGCAGATTGCATATTACATTCTATTACAAGATGTTCATGCGAAATCTGATGTAAACAACAGACAATATCTATATTTCATGGATTATACGCATTTGTGGACAAAAATGGTCATTGGATGTATTGTATTAGACCGTTTTCATGGGTTATTCACACATCTGAAACAGACTGGATTCGACTCGCGATCGTTATATAAACACAAAGGTAAGAAGTCACATTCATATTTTGCATGTTGTCATCTGGACTTCTGTAACAAAATACTATATTTATGATGCTAGAGCATCTGTATCTCAAAACAGAGACCATACACTGACGCTAAAACCGTAGACCTTTTAAACGATGTTTAGTAATGTTAATATTATTAATGTTTGTAGACAGTAGGCTATATAGATATTGTTAGCAGCGTTAAAAAACTGACATCATCCCGCACATAAACTAGTGCGTGTCGAGAGGTTAAAGGTACACACATGTAAACAGCACTTTTTTGCTCCCGTCCAAATAGGGGCATTTTGGACATCCTATAATAAATGATCTGTGGGGTATTTTGAGCTGAAACTTCACAGACACTTTCTAGGCACAATTGAGACTTATATTACATCTTGTAAAAATTTGCATAAGAGGTGCCCTTTAACCACTACACCACTGCACCCTGCTGCGCTGCTTGCATAGAGGTCACGAATGATAAAGACACTCCATTAATATAATCTTGATCTGTACTAACCGCTATATACTGCTAACAAACACAGTGTGTGTAGGTGTTGATATGAACATCTCAGAGGTCAGGAGAACCGTTCCTGTTTCTATTGCTCTGAATGAACAGTTTTGTGATCAGTGGCTTCACGTGGGGCGTTTCAGCGGTCTCAAAAACAGTCCATTAAGATAAAAGTGCCAGTAAATCAAGCCTGGGAATCGAGGAGCTAACAGTCAGCAGAACGAAACTGCTTTCAGTTATATTTGGGTTTGGTTGTGGGACGCAGTGACAGGACAAATAGAAAAAGCATCAGTCGGCTGTCACACCGTTCTCCTCAAAAACTCTCCTGAATGAAAAACACAAGTCAAGATTTGAGCTGTGCTTAAAGATCTGCCATCATACAAACCACACTACACATCTGCTATAGTCTTTCATGAGAGAGAGATAGAGAAATGATGCAGGAGTGTCTTAATCTCATTAGTTTAGTAATAAGTGCACTGTTCGGGAAGTCAGCCATATTGCAATGCAGTAAAATGTAAAAATATTAGTAAAAAATATTTTTTCCGATTCTGATTTGCATTACTAAATCTTTTGTATGATTATATATTAAAGTGGCTGTTCAAACTTAGAGGTTAGACTTTAAAAAATGCTGGGTTGGTCCAATATTAACCCAGCCATTGGTAAAAGCCAACGCAGCATTTTTTGGAGTGTATGCATATTCATTTTCATTTATTGTAAATGCCATAAAATCAGCCTTTGAGTTCCTGATCCTTCGAAACATCAAGCATAAAGGTTTTAATTTACTGTCAGTGTTTTATATTAAAATGTGACACAGCTCAAATAATTATAGGTTTCTTGTGTAATTTGCCTTAGCTAATGTCAATCCCCATCAGATAGGTTTTGTCTTAAAGAGACAGCGTCCCTCTGCCCTTTGGAGGATGCTCTCTGTGCAGTGCCCTGATTAATTGGCTTGTCAGCTCAGTATTTTTATCCCATTCCCCAGACGAGAGCGAATGCTGCGTCCTTCCCTGTGCCCTCGTGTGTCCTACACCTCGGTCAGGTGACTGTAAAGAATCCTCCCGTGCATCAGGACGCCTTCTGATTGGCTGACGGGACCTCTCATGCCAGAGTCCTTGCCAGAGACCGCAACCCTCCAGCAACGTTTGGAGCCACGTCCGTGTAAGAAGGGTCGCACCTGCGTAATTGGTGCACGTGCAGCCGAGTGGCAGACGTTCACCTGAGAGAATGCAGGAACGTGCTGATTAATGTGAAAGCAACACTTCTGCAGTGCGCTTCTCGATGAAGCCCACAGGGCTCACGAAACGACCGTGATAATGTATCGAGAGGAAAATCCTTTAAAAAAAACCTTCAGCCCCAAACTGCGGAGGAGGCCGCGTAACCTAGTGAGTCTTCCGACGAAATGAAATAAAGCAAACTCACTGTTATGGATGGAAACAGTTTCTACAATCTATTTCTAATTTATCTTTATTGCAGCCTCGGCCCCAAAGGCAATTCTGTGTTTCGCGTGACATGAAAACAGAGCAAAAACACAATTCTGCTTTCACTAATAATAACAAATTATCTTCCCGGGCTCACCGCCACCCAGAAGAGAAGGAAAACCGAGTCCGTTTTAGCAAAGCGATCCGAGAGCAAATCTCGCTAATGTGCTGATTTCAAAGCAACTGTCATAAAGGGGGAGAGGAAAGACGTGGGCTAAAAAAGCAGAAACATTTTATTCCTCATTTATTCATGCACTTACAGAAAAGGCATACAATGCATTGGATTGTTTTTAATGAAAGAAATATTGGTTTCTGTGCATTTTTATGCCTAGCAGTAGAGTTTCGTTTTACAGCCCGAGTGGGAAATGATACGATATAAAGATTGTGGGCTGTGTTAGGAATGAAATACTGAATGCTGTGCAATATGTCTGTTTTTGGAAAATCAAACTGCTATAACAGCAGCGTACCATATGGATAAAAGCTACACAAATGTATATTCTGTGTGATGTCCATTTATAAAAGCACATTGGGAATTCATTCAGCCTGATCTTACAAAGTGAATCGTACAAAAATGTACGATTATTAGAAAAAAAAACTATAAAGAAATCCCAAACCCAGCCCTGAACACCAACTTCATAGTAGTTAAAGCAAGTCATACAACGAATGTGGTTGTATGAATTCATACATATTAGCCACCTCATAAAATAATTGCTACGAAATTGTTGATTAATTCATTGTGTTGATTAAGTAAGGAATAATTGACGACGGACTGTTGAATTATTCTAAAAATAATGCACACCGGAGGTGGTGATGCGAAGCGGAGTGGCCGTTACACCTTGGGTGTGCATTATTTTTCAATAATTCAATGGCCTGGAGTCAATTATTCTGCTTATACTACAGTTACCACACATCAAGATATCAATCACATAATATTTTTAAAGTAGGGGTGCACCGAATCCAGAATTTGGGTTCGGCCGAATCCTGGGCTTTTTGACGGGGTTCGGGCGAATCTTAGATTTTTTTCCCACCGAACCCTAGGCTTGCGCTACGCTGGTCAACGTCACGCGGCCGTTGATAACACACATCGGGCGCTGACGTGGAGATAAACGTTTTTTTATGGACGACCTGGAAAAAACTAGCGCACCACATCGCTTTCATTATGCATAATTGTCAAAATAGTTTTTCCCGCTTGTCATACTGGCATAATGTTGCCTATCCTTTTTTTTTACAGTTAATATCAAATAAAATGAAAAATACACTGCTGTGGACGTTGTTTACTTCAATAATGTGTTTTACTATGTTAATTGAAAAAGGATGCGAGTAGGATTCGGTATTTGGTTTCGGATGACATTTTGGATCAAGCAAAAGAGCCATTGAATGAGATGCGGAAGAAATAGTCCTACTCACAATAGCGATTTAAGTACAAAAACCGGACGAATCCCTTTAAATTAGGGATGCACCGAATCCGAACCCAAAAAATCTGGATCAAATCTACGTAATTTTAAAGCTGGCAATGGAGGCTTGAGCTGTTGATAGCATTTTAATGCAGTTATTAATGAAGTTATTAGAAAGAGAGCGAGTGCGACAGAGAGAGAAAGAAAGAGAGAGCGAGCGAGCAAGCGAGAGAGGGCGAGCAAGATTTTGTGTACATCTGTGCGTGTCTTAAAAGCTGTTATTGCCTCGGAAAATCGTCTGTCATGTTGTTTTTGTTAGTCTGTTATTACATTTAACTATGTGAAGTGATATGGACCTGTAATGCGGTCAAGAGGGCTGCCTGGAACTACGTTCGCTGTGCGTTTCTCAGAAAATAATTGCACACCTCAGAACGTTAATCAGCCAATCAGATTCAAGCAATCAATAGACCCGTAGTATAAGAGTGCTTTCTCACCTGTCTTATTTAGTTCAGTTGAATTGTACTAGAGTTCGTTATCCCATTTGGTGTGGTTCTTTTGGGTGGGTGAGAATGCAGCACTTGAACGCACGGGAATGCAGGTGGTCTCGGTACGCTTTCAAACCAACTCTATAATGTATATTTTTTGTCTTTGGTTCGCACCAAAGGAACCAAACCCTAAGAGCACCCTAAGAGAGCAAAACAGATTTTAGCTGTTTAATGAATATATTTTTGTGTCAAAAGATACTTTCATATTTTCATTCAGTATAAAAACAGTGTCCTTGAATGCAGATTCCTTGTGTTATTATGCATGAGAAAACGGTACATTTTTATAAATCTGGACTGTACAATGTAACACCTGTTAACATCGCTGTATTAATCTTGGCAACTATGTTTGTGGCAGTTAATGTGGTAATGCAATGATAGTTAATGTAATAATGTTTATGGCAATGATAAAAAATGATGACAGATGTTCCACTATTACTATTGGGATACATGGAGATGCTCAGGAGTAAGACCCATTAAAGACTGTAAATGAAACCAGGAAACTGAATAGAAATCATGTTCAAGTGTAGGAATGAGTTCATGTACCCCAACTGAAAACAATTCTGACTGTTGATCCCTTGGGCCAGGCCGATGGCAACTGAGTCTCTCTCTCTCTCTCTCTCTCTCTCTCTCTCTCTAGTTTGTGCAGAATGTTTAGTTTGTGTTATGTTCACCAGTAATAAACAAACTCAGGTAAACCTATATGATTAAGCACCATGAGCAGTTTTAAATCATTGCTCTCAAGAGAAACTTTTCCTATTGAATACAAACTCTATCAGACATTTCTCCATCCGAACCTGTTTGCGTAATAATGCTCAGGGCTGATGGGAATTCGGGAGGGAAATGTTCTCCTAAGCTTGTATCTGTCCTATTCAATTACACTGCAGTCTCTTTCTCTCTCTCTCTCTCACACACACACACACACACACACACACACATGCGCGCATGCACACACACTAAATGATGAACACAAGCCTTTAAATAATGATTAAGTTCTAGTGCTGTTGGTTGTGTTTTTAAGAGCTCTTTCTCGTGAAACATTTATAGCTCTTTCAACACATCTGCTGGCCTGTTTGAATGCACTGGTTGAATATCTGACCAGTCTTTATCTGCTCACAGGTTAGATGAGGTGGGATTACCAGATGCTTTAACTTGTGCTTGTTGATTTGTTAATCTACACTACTTCTTTGCTTTTCCACTTGATAACTATATATCAAGGAAGTGGTCAAGACATTTAGCACAAATCCACATTCATGTACGGCTGAATATGTGAAATATGTTGATTATTATTTATGATGAACTACAAGTTGCCATCTGCTTTGATTACTTGTTATTTTTAGTTAAATGTGTCCAAATATTTTTTAACTAAAATAATCGCTCTGCATAAACAGATTTTGTTTTTGAGAAATGAGCTGGCATGTACGTTTTATCCGATCTTCAGAAGCCTTACCTGCATTGCTATATAAGGAGGATGTTATGTAACCCAGTTTTAGCTTGTGCACAAATTTCCTTTGCCTCTGAGGGATGTCAGCAGAAAATATTCTGGGTCATCTGCGCTGTGACCACATTCCAGTTCCCATGATGCATTGTGCAGCAGCGCCTGTGTTAGAGTCAGCTCACTATTTCTGCTCGACTGCACTCGTCTGCATGTTTGCATCTGCAGCAATGCATGGAGAATTCTGTGAAAGTGTAGAGTAACACTGCCTCGCAGGAAAGATACTGTATATTTATGCATTTAGCAGATGCATTTACCACTGAGCTATACTGAATAAAATTACACTATAAGAATATGTAATATTTACTTAATATTATACATAATATTTGTAAGTACTTTAAAAGACTTACTTCTTTAATGGAATCTTCCTAATTTACAGTAATTATGTAAAATTTCTTTACATATTTATTTTAATGACCAGGCAAGAAGAGAGTTTCAGTTCTGGTCTTCTGATGGGCGTGAATTCAAAATATGTGTTTGGATATGTGTGCTGCTCGTCATACCAAAAAAAGTGTTTGTTGCGTCATGTGAATCATGTGCATCATCTGTCTTGTCAAAGTATGCTGCACATGTGTCGGGACGGTTCATGATAAAAGAGATGAAATACTGGCAAGACACTCACTTAACACTAAACTCTGATTTCACATGAGATTAAGTGAGTGTCTAGAAAATGCGACCATATCTTTTATCATGAACCCTTTAGACGCGTCTGCAGCAGGCACTTATTTTGACAAGACGCATGATGCACATGGTTCACATGACATGCCGAACACACTTTTTGACATGCTGAGCCACAGACATAACAGGCTAAATACATATTGTGCGCCCTGAAAAAAAAAGTCACTGATAGTCACTGTTGCTCATTGAGTGAATTAATAAACATCATAATATTCATTATGTCACCTATACAGTCTAAACACAAGCAGATGAACATTATAAATGAACTAAAATAAATGAATGAACATTAAACACTAAAAAGTCTTTCTTTTGAATTAAAAACACATCAAGTAGTGTTTCATTTCAAAATTTACTCTCCAAATGCAGTCTCCTGCAAAGCATGCTGGGAACTACAAGTCCACTGCCTAGTTAGTGAAGTTTACCAAAATCATTCATGTAGTTTCAACAAAAAATATAAATAAGTTAATTTCCTTCTTACGAATTTTAGTGGATAATACATGATAAAGTTAAACTAAATTTACTCCATAATGTGTTCATTCAGAATTACTCAAATTGCTCACATTTTTATGTTATTTTAACTCAAATTTTGAATTTTTTATAGTGTGTACTCAAATGTCTTAGTTGTTTTTCATTGACTCTTTGGGTGAATCTCATAATGACTCAGATCTCCAGGTCATATTTTCACATGAAGAAGAAGCATTTTACATAAAAAAGTGGCAAGTAATTTTTAAGAAATATTTATATGACTATTACATTTTTTTTTGACAATAATATCCCCCAGTTTTTGAAAACTGCGAATACTTTTGCATCTGAGTTTTTTTCTGAGATTCTGAATGCTGACTCTCATTATATTGTCATTACTATAGTACAGTAGTTTCATAAGAAATGATTTCAGCATACATTAGGGAAATATGTGCTAAAGTGTCACCATCCAGACAGTGCTAATGGATCTAAAACTAGGCTTCACTTTATTGAGTAAAATATATATTCTTTTTTCTTTTCAGTTTGGATGTAAATTATGACAGCAGTGTTTGTTTCACCTCATAGACAGAGACATTGATCTCAAATCTTCATTTTATATGCTGTAGATACCTTATAATGCAGTGTATTATTACTGAACACTCTCTACTGTATATAAACAACAACACTGTACCTCATATAAGAAGATTTTCACCAGCACTCGACTCACAATTCATTTAAATCCTTTGTGTTAAACTGTTGCTTAGCGAATGATGTAATACTCCAATGCACAGAAAATTGTCAGTTTTTCATTTTGCATGATTCAAATTTCTATAGTGCTTGTCACAATTTTCATTGTTGCAAATGCAAACACAATAAGTAATAAGTAGTACTGTAGGGGAGAACAGACATTTTACATTTGCCAGATGCTTTTATCCAAAGCGACGTATACATTTTTTACCGCTGCTAATGCAATGCTCTGCCACTGAGCTACAGTATATAGGAGCACAGACATTTAAAGGTTTATGAAATAACACACATAAACACATTTATCAATTGATTTTTTTTCATTGTAATGCTGCATTTACATTTCTTCAAAATCTTCTTACTGGAGCACAGCTTTTAAGTAGTTAGCTGTTCTGGGTTTTAAATGGGTTTAGGTGACTTGAAATTTGAAATCAGCACATTTGACAAACCAGTTAAACATCAGCTTGACAAGACTGGGAGACCCTACCCAGTCTCCTAAAGCAGTGGTTCTCAAACTGGGGTGGGCCCCAGTTTTATGACATTTTATAAACTACATTCATTTATCATGAATTCTGTGTAATTAAACCTAAAAAAATAGGGCTACTAACCAACAGCACTACTTTGTATAACTTAATATGTTTTGTTTAATTAAAATGTTAAATTTTAGAACAGTTTTTGTCATAAATGTTCTTTAGGGAATGCACCGTACACAAGGGGGGCTGCACGCGGAAAAAGTTTGAGAACCACTGTCCTAAAGATGCGTATAAATAGCACGAAGTGTAAAACTCGTGCAATACATACACCAAATTCCCCTTTTGCGTGCATGATACGCCAGTCCTTCCCATTCACTTAAACAGTGCATCTTTTTTTGTCGTTTTATTTATTGGTTTCTCAATTTTTTTGTTATTTTTTAACCATTTTCGCTTGGGTTTAGGGTTAGATTTTAGATTTCCTTATTGAGGTTATTTAATATACAGGTTTCTCATTGTTTTTGTCCATATTTAAGCCATGGTCGCTTGGAGTTGGGGTTAGTGTTGGGGTTTGGTTTAGGATGTCATTTTTATATAACAAAAAGTTGTTCTAACCCTAAACCCAAGCGAAAATGGTAAAAAAATAGCAAAAAAATTGAGAAACCAATAAATAAAACGACAAAAAAAGATGCACCGTTTAAGTGAATGGGAAGGACTGGCGTATCATATGCATGCAAAAGTGGAATTTGGCGTATGTATTGCACGAGTTTTACATTTGTGCTATTTATACGCATCTTCAGGAGACCAACTAACCACCTTAAACTGGTTTACGCTTTTTTCCAGACATTGTGTGTTTGTGTGTGTGTGTGTGTGTGTGTGTGTGTGTGTGTGTTGTAGTAGCAAGAGATCTACAGATGTCCTTGTGTAGAACAGAAACTCAGGTCAGGTTGAGGTGTGTGTATGTTTGTACACCCCAGCATGTATAGTACAGTATGTGTGTGTGTGTGTGTTTGATAAATGTGCAGCTGTATAAATCCTCTGTCTCTAGGGTCCGGCTCTCAGCTATTGTTTCAACTCAACCAGAAACGAAACACTCAACCGGACTTCCGATATTTTTTCCTGTTGTAAAGAGAAACGAGACATCAAACTGTCAGAATCAGTGCGGATAAAAGCGTAAGACAATATGAGGGGAACACAGACATGTCTGAATTCAGAACTGCATACTAACACATCACTACTACATACTGCTCGCTCTTTCTCCAGGATATAATCTGTGCTGTTTCTCTGGTCTCTAAAACTTGTTGTTTACAAGTTACAAACCTTGTTTGTTATGTAGGGTAGGACCATTTTAAAAGCATACAGTGTCAAAAAAGCTTTATACTCTGCATTGATCAGCTGTTGTGTAGTCATTCTGTGTGACACAAGCTTATTTTCGAAAATTACTGCTTTATTACATTTTCTGAAATGAATTAAATAGGTGTTAAGTGTATGATTCATCAGCTGTCAGTTCATCTTTATTATTTTACTGCTGTAGACTCTTACAGTATCTGATCTCTGACAGGAGAAATTAAATCGACAGACAAAAGTGAAAATGAGTTTAGTGTCTTTGTTGTTAATATGTTTGTGACATCACATAAGAGATCCAAAGCTTAATGTCAACCCATTTTACTGCGGTCATTTCTGAGAATAGATGAAACAGAATTTCTAAAGTCAGTGAAAGATTATAAAGATGAACATTTTATTTTTTTCAAGAACATGCACTGATTAATCATTCATAGTAAGACAAGATTCATGCATTAGGATTTCCTGTTGTCTTTAAAATGTAATGACTTATGTGCGTCTGTTGTTTGAGACTGTACCGTACTGTACTACTCCAAGTCTGTCTTTTCTTAGTGTATATTTTTGTGCATAAAATATGCAGATTTAAATTGATCTCTTTCTTAACTAGATGTGCCAAAGAATGCATAGAAATAATCTGTTAATTATTCTCTGATATTTACATATCAAGTGAAGGTTTATTAAGTGCAAAAATGATCCAGAGTCAGTTTTACATCTCCATTTACAACCCTAGGATTTGCCATTAGAATGAAATGGTCTATTATTATCTTATTTGAAAGGGTCATGAATAATAATGTTGAGCTCTGCTCTGATTTGCTGTTTCTCCTTCAGTAGCTCTGTGTGTGTGTAAACAGATCTTATGTTTGAGTCGGTATCAAATTTTGAGGAATAATCAATTGTTTGGAGATTGTTAAAGGACGTTTCTGAGTGATAAGTTTGTGTTTTTTTTTCAGTATGGACCTGCAAAATGTGACTGTAACATCAATAGTAGAACATCAGCCTAAACGCTAGCATATAGCGCTAACTCAGCAGTCACAAATTTGTTTTTAGCATTGTAACAACATTGTTATTAATGTGTAATTTAATGTTGGGGTGTACATCTGAACTGTATCGTATGTTGAGATTGGTCTGTTTTCCACCAGTCTTCTGCATGCACGAGGTTTACATAAGAAGGAGGAAACAATCGTGTTTGAGGTTCATGATATGTTATTACCATCTACTGTACACAACTCTTATTATTCATGTATGCCTAAATAAATATTTATCTAATTATTTAATGTGCACAAAATTAAATTACAACCTAACAGTTTGTGTTCGATGGAGATCCTGAGGATGTTCATTTTGGGTCAGAATACACAGAAATACGTTTGATTAGTCATTGATGGAAAAAGATTCTGGTTTAGCATGAACCAGGAGGTTAACTGATACTAGGGTGACCATGTGTGCCATTCTTCCTGGCCAGGATTTCGGGTGCGCCTTCCGGAAGTCGTATTTGTCGACCGCATAGAGGATTATCATTATTATTACAGAAAAGCAACCGTTACATTTTAAGGTAAGAATGAAACTATGATTGTATGTTTTATGTTTTTAACTGAATGGCGTATGCGGTATACCAAAATCCTGGCCAGGACACGTCCGGGAAGAATGGCATGTATGGTCACCTTAACTGATACTAACCAATCAAAGTTATCTTCAATTATTCATCCTGGTTTCAGAAGATTCTTGGGTTCTTAAAAATGTAAATATGTTCCAGGCACAAATACATAAACAGTAGAAAGCTTTATTGTTTAATATCAGTGTTTGATGGATGTCACGTGCAGGTCAGAAGTCTGTGATGTGTGAGTATCCGTCAGCATCCAGACGTTCTCATAGACGCTTCATCCCTGCGGAGCGAGAGAGTCGTGCACTGCATATGTTAATCAAATCCAATTACCCATAATTGAATGTCTCCATGTTGCTCCTAATCAATAGTGACTCTGTGAATGAATGCACAGTGAGGGAATAAACTGCCTGTGATTCCTGTAATTGATGGCACCCTTGTCAAGGGGCGAGACATCAAACCACCTGCGGGATGAGAGCGTCTTTCAATGAGAAGATCATTTTTACTCCACCTGATTTCTGTTTATTGATCAGCTGATTTGTCACGATAACACGTCTTGATGAAGAGAAGGCACTCTGGTTAATAGATGAGTAAATGTTCATATTTACTCAACTCAATGCACCTTTGGGACCCACAGGGGCGGGAATTACAAACACAGCAGAAGTCTATGAGTGATCTTTCTCATGAGTCAGTTTAATTGACTTATAAAATAGCTGGATTTAATGAAGATGCATGTCTCTAACCTATCAGCCTGCAGAGACAAGCATCCAATCACAGCAGGTTAATCTGAACATAATTCATCTATATAAAGCATCGTCAATAACATTAAATGTTCACACTGTTGCAGATTTGTCCTCTGATATTAACCCTTTAAAGTTTACTTTAGCAACTTATACTACGAACTAGGTGTGTCACAATATAGCAATACTGTGATATTAAAGCCATGATTATCAATATTGTGTTATTACTACAGCCATTTAAATGTTGCTTTAAGTGCCACAATGGTTACAAACTCTCCTTTTGCCTTCCTACTCTTGTCTTTAGAGTATAATTTATCAGCCAAAATATATCAATAAAAATACAAATAAATAATACTAAAGCTGAATTTGACTGATAGTATTGTTTATAAAAAAATCCAATGAATACTGTGATAATATCACCTCAGTAAGATGTCTAATTGGGGTCAATAATCGTGTAGTTAAAAAGTCAGAGGTCATTGAATTATTTATTTGTTTTACAAAAACAAATGCTGTGATCAGTGAAAGTCATTCCCTTTAGCCTTTGAAATAGCTTCTGTTTTGTGTAGTGTGATACATCATTGTTCATTATTTGTGTAAATAACTTGACACCTGAGCGAGGTAAAGATCAAACACGCTCTCCTACAATATCCACTCGCTCATAAATCACTTTTATTCGTTTGAGTGAATCTGCACCGTGATCTCACGAGAATTCGTACATATTTTACGAGTTGGCTAATTTGTATCAATTCATACAAGGTTAATTGTGCAAAATTGTACGATTCTCATGAAAAAAAACAATAACGAAACCGAACCCCTAACCCCGCACCTAACCCCCAACGTCACAGGGGTCAAGTGTGGTCGTATGAATTAATCCAAATTAGCCAACTCATAAAATATGTACGAATTTTTGTGAGATAGCGTTGGAATCTGACAGGTCGTGTCAATGGACTTCCGAGTCTCTGTTTGTTTTTACAGCTGTTCCGTGCCAAAACATTTTGTTGTACAGTGCACCAGTATGTTTTCTATGGACCCCTAAGGGAACATGGATCAAAAATTTAATAAAGTTTCGTTTCGCGTGCTCACGTGAAACTATCGCGTGCTCACATGAAACTTTCGCGTGCTCACGTAAACTACCATGTGCGCACGTGAAAGTTTCACATAAGCACACGAAACTAAACCTAAAAAATTCTGCACATGAAGGTTTCATTTTTTTAAAGTTTAGTTTTGCGTGCTTACGTGAAACTTTCACGTGCGCATGTGAAACTTTTGCTTTCACATGCGCACGCGAAAGTTTCACATAAGCACGCGAAACTAAACTTAAAAAAAATTCTGCACATGAAGGTTTCGCTTGAGCACATGAAAGTTTCACGCGAGCACATGAAACTAAAGAGGCTCGGTAGTTTTCAACCCAATAATAAAAATATTTATTTGAATTATATATTATGTAAATTAAAATATAACAAATATATACTGTGTTGTATTGAAGATATTGCGTATCTTTTGTTAGTAGCATGTGTGACTCATAGCAGGATTATGATGTTTCTAAATTAATTTTCAGGAAAGAAATCCTTTTCCTTTTCTTTTTATAGGTTGTGCTGTTCCTAAGTATCAAATTATATTGTGTCTATTTGATTATAGGGTTGTGCTCTGTGTCTGATTGTGATAATTGTGTACTTGTGTGTGTAATTTTAGTGTTTTGTTGTGACTGTCAACTGTGAATAAGAGACGGTAGAATAACAGTGTGAAATCTAAAAATAAACAATGAAATCCTTTATCTACTTTCATCTGTTCTCACGTGTCTTTAGGGTTCAGTTTACGTGTTTCATGTATCCTGGAGACAGAGGAGAGACAGAAATGAGACAGTGGTAGAGAGAGAGAGTCAGTTTATATGAGAGTCAGCGTTTTCTCAGCCGGTGAATGGAAGATGCTCTGGGGAATGCAGCAGTTTCCTGTGAAGAGCGTCGCCTGTCGCCTCTCTGTAATCGATTCCAGGTACAGAATCATATTCTAAAGAGAAGAATATTAACCGTCAGCACACACACATACACGCGCGCGCGCGCACACACATGCACACAGACAGGAATAGAGCTGGAGAGTAAATTGGCCCTCAGGAAAGCTCTCGTCTTGCAGGTTTGCGGTGGGTTTGAGGACAAATGAACGACACTTTGTCCTGCCGTGTCTCACACCGCGAGTCTTTGGATCAATATTTCCATTCTCTCTTTTCTCTTTGATTTAATTGCATGTTCTGCTCTCCGTACCTGCACATACTGAAGCTCTCAGTCTGTTGATAATGAATCAGATATTTTAAAGGTTATAAAAGAGCTTTACTGCTGGAGGTGTGAATGGTGTGTGCGCGTGTGTGCGCGTGGATGTGTATGTGCGTACTTTGTAGTAATACCAGTAATGTTTGACCTTGTGGGGTCTCCATGAAGAAACAAGCTTATAAATCAAACACAATGATTATTATTATTTGAAAACATAATTGGTGGGAAAGTTTCCTGTGAGAGGTTGGGTTAGGGGAGTTTTTAAAGTATAAAAACCATCATGTCTATGAAATGTCCCCATAAAACAATATAACACAACAGTACACACACATTCACACATCCAGACACTCACAAGTGTTTTGTAGCTTTCTGTCTCTCTGTGTCTGCACTTACCGTAACTTAACTGCTGAAATTGACCTGTTGAAATTGGATCTCAGCTTCTGAGTGATGCTGGGCCGGATGGTCTCACACTGTATGATCACAGAAATGTGAGGAGCATCACTGAATCTGACCAGCATCTGCTTCATCAGGAGCGTATTCATTGATGCAGGGAGGAACAAATGTCACATTAAAAACACTAAAAACAATATATCTCACAAATATAATTATGTTTATTATTGTCATTTATACCACGGGTCTGTTGAATGCTCTATTCTGATTGGTTGAGAAGTGTTCCACAAGTGTTGATTATTTTTCTGTAAAATGCACACATGACCTGTAAAATGTCTTAAAATAACCACCCGAGCAATGTTTGTGGTAACGAGCAATAATTGACGCTCCTTTGAATTATTTGAAAATAATGCACACCTGCTTCACGTGTCAATGCACTACCACCTTGGGTGTGCATTATTTTCGAAATCAATGGCCTGTCATCAATTATTTATTATGTATTGGCATGGCATGCAAAAAAACTGAAATACAGCACTAACTCTTTCCCCGCAATTGACGAATTAAGAGAAAACATTTCCCTGCCAATGCTGCTTTCCTGACGAGTTTTTATGGTAATCTGTAATTCTGCTATTATCCATTAGATGGCGGTCTTACCCAATTTATAAAAAACTTTCGCCACATAAATTGCAGATTTCTGCGCGCAAAATATGCGGGCTTGCATGATTTCATAATCCCTTCATTTTCGTAGCAAAAAGTCACATATATCTTAGCAGAAAGTTGAATTGTTGAAATGTTGCATTTACTTCACACAAGCGCAGCCTTGTCCCCTGTTGCCATGTGAACGTTATAAAGTAACGTGGTTATGTGACGTGATCCTCATTGAAAAGATGAAAACACTTTTTGCAAGTTCCCTCAATTTTTGCAAGTTTCTGCAATTTCATAGCATAAAATTGCATAAATATCCCACATATTCCATCGCATTTTTTAAGAAAACGTGCCGCAAGATCAAGGATTTTTGCCCGCAACAATTACAAAAAACTCCACGTTTTTCTGGAAGGACTGAAATGCAATTATTTTAGCTTTTTGCTCAAAATTTGGTATTTTTAAAGAAACCTAGTAACCTACCCATATTTAAGAGGTTACAAAAAAAGAACAAATGAAGATAGGATGAAACTTTTTTCTCGTTTTGTTTGTTTGAAAGCAGAGGGTCTGTTCTTTCATTTGATATATTTGAATGTTTATATATTTATAAGAGAAAATTTTCCTGGAAGGAAGGCATTTTGTGAAACTCACAAAAAACTGCCGGGGGCAACTTTTTAAAAAAAGTCTGGCGGGTAATGAGTTAATGTTTAAAAAAAAAGAAAGTTGGCAGAGGCGTATGGAAGCACAGACAAGAGGCAAACAGATTCCCTCATTATTCTTCTTTCCTTTGAATAACACAATTAAAAGAGGGAAATAGTGGCGAAGCGTTCAGAGTATCTATTCGTCAGACTAAAGAGCCGTCGTGCCTTTGATAAAGACTCTCTCTCTCCACTGGCAGGCCGACAGTATTAATACGCCTGCAGAACTGAGGAATATTTCATGTAAAAATGCTCTTGACATGCTATTAAGGTGAATTAGCTTGAGCCACTTGACTGTAAATGTTCGGATTAAGCCATGGTAGATCTGTGTGCGTATGTATGTGCGCGTGCGTGTGTTTGCATGTGTGTGTAAGTGGCTTAAATGGTGTTCTTTTAAAAGCATAACGAGTAAAGGGCAGATGTGAGGTAGCGGATATCTTCTGTGTGTTTTTATGAGCTGAGAGCTCTACAGACCTCATGAAGATCTGATCCACTGACTCCATTAGTGATCAACTGTGAGGTTTATACAACACAATCTCTTAGCAATTCGTACGTATTTTACACGGTGGTTAATTTGTGTGAATTCTTACAACCAAATTTATATGATTTGCTGTCACGTTGTGATGTTAAGTTTAGGGGTGGGGCTTCATCATATTTCTTTCTATAAATTCAAATGAATTGCAGTGAGATCAGGCTGGTTTATCCAAAGACCAAAATTATGTTTTTATTAATTAGCCAAATGTTTTATTAGGAATCTAACCCACAATCCTTTGTACTCCTGACACAATGCTTTAAATGAGCTACAGGAAGACTCTAGAGGAGTCAACACAAGACTGTCTCACTTCTTTAATAATATATTTCAATCTACACTCACCTAAAGGATTATTAGGAACATCTGTTCAATTTTTTCATTTATGCAATGGTGTAATGGTATGGGGGATGTTTTCTTGGCACACTTTAGGCCTCTTAGTGCCAATTGGGCATTGTTTAAATGACATTGTTTCTGACCATGTCCATCCCTTTATGACACCATGTACTCATCCTCTGATGACTACTTCCAGCAGGATAATGCACCATGTCACAAAGCTCGAATCATTTTAAATTAGTTTCTTGAACATGACAATGAGTTCACTGTACTAAAATGGCCCCCACAGTCACCAGATCTCAACCCAATAGAGCCTCTTTGGGATGTGGTGGAACGGGAGCTTCGTGCCCTGGATGTGCATCCCACAAATCTCCATCAACTGCAAGATGCTATACTATCAATATGGGCCAACATTTCTAAAGAATGCTTTCAGCACCTTGTTGAATCAATGCAACGTAGAATTAAGGCACTTCTGAAGGCGAAAGGGGGTCAAACACAGTATAAGTATGGTGTTCCTAATAATCCTTTAGATGAGTGTATATACTGTTACATACTGATTCTGAAGCTCACAAACCTGTCTTATACACGCTGAAGAGTTTATAGTCAGGTTGCAGGATAAAAACATCCAGATTGGATGCAGGTGCTGGCCTCAGCCCTTTTTTCCTGTTCCCAGATCAGTTATTTGTAATAGATGAACACGCCTTACATTAGCTGATGATGTGATTTTGTTACATGCTGTACAAGCGGTTTAGACATGACAACATAAAATAATGAGCGTGTGAGTGGACGGCGTGTCTGACGCTTGACTGGAGGACGACTAATGGAGGAAAAGTCTGTAGATCAATGAACCTGCATCAGTCAGTGCTGTTATATGAGCTAACATCAGTCGAGAGCTGACAGGCCGCTCTAATGCGCTCGCTTCATGTTGCAGAAAGCAAAGAATGGCCAGACAGAGGACAGTTATATACTCACTGAACACAGTCCTCTGATATACATAAAACTGAAGCATGAAAGATGTAGACTGTTTGTCTGTGTTTGGCTGTGTCTGTTCATCTGTACATTCATCCATCTGTCTGTCTGTGCAGTGGCGGATGCAGAACGTGACATATGGGTGGGCATGGATTAAGTCCGGGTGGGCCTGAATCTATGGGTGTCACTTTTGAATAAGAAACTATAACAAGTCTATAAATTTCGTCAAAACTTCAGAACACTAATTTAAACAGCATACACAGACACCCGAACTGCACATCACATTTTTGACATTATTGATACTTTAAATTGTAATGCAACTTGACATTTATTAAGCCTTTTTGGTAAAAAAAAAATATTGGGCTCTCATAGCCTACAAAAAAGAACCTGCACACAGTGACAGGAAATATAAATGAACCCAAAAAAAACTTATACTTTTTTAAATAACCTATTAAAGTGTTTAAATAAATACGCTTACTAAATGCTTAAAATGAAGCTTCTAACATCATATTCTCTTCATGCAAATCACTAAAAATATATGTTCGTTCTCACATATTTAAGTTAACTAAATAGATAAAGAAAAAGGGAATTGCTAGAATAATGTTAGACTCTGGGGTTAAACGAAATGACAAATAAATAAACATTTAATATACTTTTTGATGAGCACAAGAGCAAGCCTACTCGTGAAGAGCGGAGCCGAGGAGCGCGCATATCAGACGTGAACGAAAGGAATAATGGATTGAATGCTTTCACTTAATTTCCTGACAGTTTCACTTGTTAGTGAGGATAGTAATGGCTAACGTTGGCTAACAAGATGACGCCGAATTACTTACAACATAATTACCTAACTAAATCTGAGAGAATGCAAACACATTACAATATTTTTTCCTCCGCCCGACGGCCAAGGCGCATCATTTTTTTTTAGCCGACAGGAATTCGCCATAGCCCGTAATGGACGTCGGGCAAGCGATTTTGCGAGGTTTGTTTTGTAGAAAGACTTTCTTTAAAGTGAATTTCGTTTTGTATAAATTGTATCTTAATATTAATCAATGTTTGATCAAACAATTGCCTCGATTTAATAAATAAGAAGCAAACCAAGAACGTCTGTGGTGTGGATTGAAGTGAACCCACTATATTTCCGCAGCCTACACGTCTTTCTGCTTTAATGCATTTGTCACGGCCGGGGGCGGACCCGAATAGACTAAAGGTCACGCCCCTCTCAACTCTTCCACCTCGAGGAGGTTCCCAAGACCACCCCAATGACCAGACAGACGAGTAAACTATCGTTAAAATAATCTTTATTAAATATTTAAAAGGAAAGGGGGAAAGGGGAAAGGGCAATTTAAAACTAAAATGTCTCTTCTTCGCCTCCAGGGCCACTTGAGGGAAAGACTGGGGACAGGGGCTCCGTTGGGGGCTCTGGCCCAACAATCCGTGGCGCGCTCCGCTTCTCCTGGAGGCAGAATCAAATATCAGTCAGACAAGGGTAAGGTACTTTGTTACTAGTCGCTGTTCGTTCAACACGGGACCTTCGTTGGAACGGTAAGTGATGGCTATGGCCACAGGTCAAGTTCACTCCACAGGTTACGTTACTCACAGTACTGGAGGATCTTCGTTCCCACACAGAGCTCCACCGGCACAGGTAGGTAATTGCTACGAGTACAGAACAGTTTCACTTCACAGGTTATATTACTCACAACACTGGAGATCTTCGCTCACACGGAGCTTCACTTGCACAGGTAGGTAACTGCTATAAGCACAGAACAGGTTTACTTCACAGGTTACGTTACTCACAGCACTGGGGATCTTCATGCACACAGAGCTTCACTTGTACAGGTAGGTGATTGCTATAAGCACAGAACAAGTTTACTTCACAGGTTACGTTACTCACAGCACTGGGGATCTTCATGCACACAGAGCTTCACTTGTACAGGTAGGTGATTGCTATAAGCACAGAACAAGTTTACTTCACAGGTTACGTTACTCACAGCACTGGGGATCTTCATGCACACAGAGCTTCACTTGTACAGGTAGGTGATTGCTATAAGCACAGAACAAGTTTACTTCACAGGTTACGTTACTCACAGCACTGGGGATCTTCATGCACACAGAGCTTCACTTATACAGGTAGGTGGTTGCTATAAGCACAGACAGGTTTACTTCACAGGTTACGTTACTCACAGCACTGGGGATCTTCACTCACACAGAGCTTCACTTATACAGGTAGGTGGTTGCTATAAGCACAGAACAGGTTTACTTCACAGGTTACGTTACTCACAGCACTGAGAATCTTCATGCACACCGAGCTTCACTTGTACAGGTAGGTGATTGCTATAAGCACAGAACAGGTTTACTTCACAGGTTACGTTACTCACAGCACTGGGGATCTTCACTCACACAGAGCTTCACTTATACAGGTAGGTGGTTGCTATAAGCACAGAACAGGTTTACTTCACAGGTTACGTTACTCACAGCACTGAGAATCTTCATGCACACCGAGCTTCACTTGTACAGGTAGGTGATTGCTATAAGCACAGAACAGGTTTACTTCACAGGTTACGTTACTCACAGCACTGGGGATCTTCATGCGCACAGAGCTTCACTTGTACAGGTAGGTGATTGCTATAAGCACAGAACAAGTTTACTTCACAGGTCACGTTACTCACAGCACTGGGGATCTTCATGCACACAGAGCTTCACTTGTACAGGTAGGTGATCGCTATAAGCACAGAACAAGTTTACTTCACAGGTTACGTTACTCACAGCACTGGGGATCTTCATGCACACAGAGCTTCACTTGTACAGGTAGGTGATCGCTATAAGCACAGAACAAGTTTACTTCACAGGTTACGTTACTCACAGCACTGGGGATCTTCATGCACACAGAGCTTCACTTATACAGGTAGGTGGTTGCTATAAGCACAGAACAGGTTTACTTCACAGGTTATGTTACTCACAGCACTGAGGATCTTCATGCACACAGAGCTTTACTTGCAAACAGTGGATTTTCGCTACAGTGTTGGTGCACCGTATTCCTTCGCCCATCCACTCAGGCTGTCCGGGCGTCGTAGGGACTAGTGGGTCCGATGACACGGAGCCGAACGCTTCCCAAACTCCCCCCTCCTTCTTCCACGACCGGGGTCACGAGTTGGGGCGAACTCTCGTCGGGGCTCCGCTCACCACGAGCTTCTGTTGGAGAGGTCAATACACACACCGCTACAACCCACAGTCCGCACGGTACACTCTTGGTAATACTCACTGGGTTTCACCACTGTCTGCTCTATGGATGAGCCAAGCTCTCGTTGACACACCCCGGGCACAGGGCTCAATTTTCTCGCTCTCCTTAGGACCCAGGCCACAACAGATGTCGTCGTCTCGTGACTCGTCGGAGGCTAGGCAGTTTGAACGCTGCAAGCACAGCATACACACAGCAAGTAAAACGTAAACACCATCAATCCGTGAAACTCACCCACAGCACTCTTATACACTTCACGTGGTTTTTAAATCGCCCTTGCCACCTGGCTACGACGACCTCGAGAGGAAGGTTGGGCAATAGCTGGACCGCCAATGAGGGTGAGATGTGTGTTATTTACAGGCCCGGTGTGTTGATTATCACTCCTCTGGCTCACCTGTGCTTCCGTTTTCCCACAGGGCCACTATTCTGCTGGTGAATGGTGCTTCCTACCAGATGCTTCGTCCGTGCTTCCGGTCAACCCGCGGCTCGCCCACGCTCTCCTCTCCAGTGGGGCCAGGGACCTCAAAAACACAAAGGAACACACCAAACAACTCTTCGTACAAGTATTGCACAGATAATTACCACAGCTGTTACTCACGCTTAGTTGTCAACAACTGTTATTAGCTACACTCTTGATAGCTCTGTGTCCACTCTTTCTCTGATGAAATCCCTCAGTATTCCTTCGTCAACTGACTGTCCCTCTTCCTCTTTTCCCCAGATACACAATCCAGCCAGCGTGGTCCGTCTGCAAAGCAGCAACACAACGTATACAAAGTACACCACCAGCACACCGTTTGAAGTCTTCAAAGGTGTTTTTATACACTGACTCTTCTCCTTGTCAGCCTAATAGCAACCGCTGTGTAAATTATCCCCACCTGCGCGCAATCAGGCTTAATTTTGACTTCGGGGAAACCCGGAAATGAAATGTGGAAGACGGGTTCCGCCCGTCGTCGGTTCAACCAAGGATGTGGAAGACGGGTTCCGCCCGTCGTTGGTTCAAAACATCACCTGTGACACATTTCTTAAATTAATGTCTCAATTACACAGTAGGCTTATAGGTTGTTATGATAGGCTATTTGTTGCTTAAAAGCAATAGGCTATATTGTATAAAGTGTAGCAATAAACGTGGCGTGACTTATAGTGCTGCTATATCGCTATATCAAACAACATCACTATGATCAGATGTTTTCTATCTATTTTTTACCCCGCTGTCATATTTGTTGTGTGTTTATGTTATTGAGAGGAAAGCGCGCAGCACATATTTATAACGTGTTGTTATTCAAAATACGTTTTCTACTTGTTTGCAAAAAAAGTTCTCAAAGTGATCATGGCTGAAAGCTGCTCGGGAATATTTCATTATAACGCAACATTCAACTGCTTTAATAGTTTTTAAATAGTTATCAGGTTTACTTATAATTTTACTGTTTTTAACATAACATGCAATAGATAAATTACACCACATTAAGTAGTATACATGTCTAACTATACAGAGTAGTATTTTTTACATTTCTGATTGGGCGGGCCAGCTGTCAATCTGGGCGCGCCTGTGTCTGTGTCTATTAGGGTTGCCAACTTTCCCGTATTTTGAGCCTAATTTATTTGTCCCGATTTTGACTGCTACGCTGATCAACCCAGTGACTGATACAACAGGCTTGTTCGACTTCATGTGGCAACGCAAGAGCCGAGCGCAAATAACATCAAAATCCTGTGAGAGCGATTCGAGAAATCACACAGAGCAGACGGCTATCTAAATGCTCTCGCGGTACTTTGACGTCCTCCACCTGTCAGTTTTTGCAGCGCCACAAGCAGCAACAGCAGCAGTGCTGATCACGACACTTCACAATGAATGTTAAGAGATCACTGATTCAGACCAGCAAAACGTCTCAATCTGAAAAGCCCCAAGCTATTTACAACTTTGCTAGGAATTTCTGATTTACAGCCTGTGTTTTAATTAAAGTTTTTGATGTTGACTCTAAAACAAAACTACATTTTACATTTGCATTTAGTCATTTAGCAGACACTTTTGTCCAAAGCGACTTACAAATGAGGTAAACAATAGAAGCAATTATAGCAACACAAGAACAGCAATACATAAGTGCACTGGAAATAGTCTCATCAAGTCCAACACAGTATACCTAGACAAGGGTTGTTAGTCTTTTTTTTTTTTTTAAAGAAATTTACAGCCTGGACAGGACAAAAGCTTGGACTAGGACCTGTGTAGCATGCTTATTTAGAAAAGGTCTAATTTTACTAATATTGTAGAGGATGAATCTACAAGAGCGAGCGGTGCTGGCAAAATCCTCCGTAAAGCTAAGCTGATCATCAATGACCACTCCCAGGTTTTTGGTTGTCCTGGAAGGCGTGATGGTCGAGGAACCTAGCTGAATAGAAATGTTGTGCTGAATCTTTGGGTCAGATGATATGAAAAGCAGTTCTGTCTTCGCAAGGTTAAGCTGGAGATGATGATCCTTCATCCATAGTGAGATGTCCCTCAGGCATGCTGAGTTGCGGGCAGAAACCGTGGGATCATCAGGGTGGAACGACAAGTGGAGTTGAGGGTCGTCCGCATAGCAGTGGTAGGAAAAGCCATGTTTTCTAATGCCAGAACCCAGGGATGTCATGTATATCGAAAAGAGCAGTGGTCCAAGCACAGAGCCTTGAGGCACCCCGGTATCGAGACGTTGGGATTCGGAGACATCACCTCTCCAGGATACCTGAAATGACCTACCTGAGAGGTACAACTTGAAGAAGCGCTGTGTCAGCACTGCTGTGGCAGGACATCTTTTGTCCCTTTTGTCTGTCTGTGTCTGTCTGTCTGGGTCTGTATGTCCGTCCATCAATCTGTCTGTGACTATCTGTCTATGTCCGTCTGTCCATTCATCCATCCATCTGTGTCTGTCTGTCTGTCTGTCTGTCCATTCATCCGTCTGTCTGTCTGTGTCTGTCTGTCTGTTTGTGTCTGTCTGTCTGTCTGGGTCTGTCTGTCTGTCCGTCCATCCATCTGACTGTGACTATCTGTCTATGTCCGTCTGTCCATTCATCCATCCATCTGACTGTGACTATCTGTCACGTGTCCGTGTCTGTCCATCCATCCATTCATCCATACATCCATCTGTGTCTGTTTGTCTGTGTCGGTCCATCCATCCATCTGTCTGTATGTCTGTCAGGGAAGAGATATATGTGGAAGAGCTTTGAGGGATAAATTTACAATTATTTTGAAGTTTAGGGTTACAGCGAGAGTTAGGTGCTTCTCTCATAGTAAGGTGCTGTTATACAAAGTCATATCTTATGCCTATTTTATGATATTTGGGATACGTGGTTAGGGTTTGGTGAGGGTTTATCTGCAGAAATGTTGACCATGATTGAGCATGTATATGTACAGCTGTAGCTACAGATTCACACTGTACTATATAATCCATCTTCTGTCCCATCATAAGAGTTCTGGAAGCTTCAACAGTCTTTGTTTTTTAAAGGTCATTTCTGTGTGTATCTCTAACAGATTCCGAAGCCTCTTCTGTTCTTTACATCTCTGCCTTCACGACATCAACTCAATTTTAGCAGTTTTTGTATGTGTGTGTTTATCTCAGTATCGGTGAATATGATGTGACTGATTTCTCTAATCGATTGGCTAGGAAAATGTTGAATGAGCAGTCTCTCTGTCTCATAAATGTCTCAGCAGCAGTGTTGTTGTGTTCATAGATTGTAGTTGTACAGAGATCTGATTTATAACAAAATAAGACACTAATGTTGTGTAGGCATGCTATACAGACAGTGTTACAAACAGTCTTATAGTAAATTGAGTTTTTTTATGCCACCCAACAAAACGCTCACGTACGGCCAAATATGAATGCATCAGTCACAGATTCCTTCAGTCGTGAATACAGTATGTTAAGAGCAGACCTGCATTATGATCAGATTAAAATGTCATTCATTCAAGCGCTTTTAAAGATTTAACAGCTTTATCACTTGGGTAGAGTTGACAGGTGTTGAGATAAAAAATCTTGCAGAAATGTAATAAGAGTTAGATGTTGATAGGGACTGATCTATGATCAGTGATGCTCAAAGGAATTTAATGGGTAAAGCTGTATGTTGTGTCTCTAAATTGCAAAGGCATCGTGTGCGTGCGTGTATGTTCATGTGTGTGTTTGTGTGTATAAATAAAATCCTGCACTTATCATCTTGTATAAAACTTGCCGTGTTTATATGCAACACCAATTGGTGCATAATGCCACACATTATGCACAGCCAAGGTGATAATGCGAGGTTACATTATTTTCAAATCATTCAAAGGACTGGAGTCTAGGGTGACCATACGTGCCATTTTCCCGGAACTCGCCCTGGCCAGGAGTTTGGGTGTGTCCCCCAGAAGTCGTATTTTTCTACAAATGCGACTTTTGGAAGATGCACCTGAAATCCCGGCCAGGACGTGTACCTAGAAAATGGCACGTATGGTCACCCTACTGGAGTTAATTATTTCTCTTATACCATGGTTAGCACAAACATTGCTCTGGTGGTTATGTTAAGACATTTGACAGCTCAAAAATTTCAGACAGCATTCATATAAAGAAGATCATCAAATGCTGTTTAAAGTCAATGAAAACATTTCCAAAAAAATGACAAATGAAACATTCAGATGATGTCTTAAGCATACTTTACATTCGTTGATGTCCTCTTCCTCTGCCACCCATTCTCCCATTATTGTTGATAAAGTTAAATGTCAGTCTGGGTTTGTTGACGTAAACAGAAAAGCTTTTTACAGTCACATGATTTCTGCTGTTTCTTTAATTATTTTCCTGGTGACGCAGCAGATCTCAGCAGATGGCAGGCTTGGCTCCACACAAGACAGATTCTCACAGTCTGACGCATAAAACCCAAAGCGTCCGACGGTCAGAGCTCTGTGCGGTCTACGCTAAACAAGCTCACGTCTTTGATTTGTTTCAGATAGACCAGCAGGACCTCGATAAACCCACATCACGTCCTGAGAAGAGACCTCCTGAAGGGTCTTCTCCACTGGAGGACGGTGGGCTTCATGAAGACGATCATCGAGTGGTCTGCAGGTAATCTGAGCTCTCTGAGAGCCTTGTGTATCACTGTTAGAAGTCCAATAAAATCAGGCAATCCGTTGAAACAGAGACACCTAAAAACACTGTGAATGTGCAGAATCATCTCACCGGGGAGCTTTTATTGCTCAGACGTTTCTCTTTCTCATACACTGTTGGTTTAATTTAGGTATCAGGATTCCTATTCCTTTGGAGAAATAGACACAACTATAAAGAAAGCTGTGTACAATTATAACTATTTTTAATTGATACTTATATTGTATATTATAGATACATCAAAGATATTTTACTCAAGACTGCTTTGAATGGAGTAGATGGAAATGGTTAATATGGGCACTCTAGCAAAGGTAGTCCCGCCTTCTAGTGAAAAGAGCCAATCATCAACCGTTAAAGAATGACATCATCTGGAAGAGGGACTCTGTACTGACTCACCTGTTCTTTGCAACAGTCCCTGCTGATTGTATGCGCATGCGCAGTATCATAAGGTGTTGCAAATATGGTGCTGTGCAGTAACGCAACTTTCTTAAAAAGACTTCCACGTTACAACAAGAAATATATTGCTAACATTTCTTAGTGTTTTACATCGAGCATGTTGCAGTGCATTCTGGGATTCTTACATTTACCTTTAGGCATTTGTCAGATGCTTTTATCTAAAATGACTTACAGTGCATTCCATCTATACCCATGACCTTTGCACTGCTAATGCAATAATCTACGGGAACACTTACTTACATTTACATTTAGTCATTTAGCAGACTACTTCAATCATTTTGTTTTGGGAGATGTAATGAAATATATTTGAGTTTATATTAACAGCAGGATCTCTGCTTCTGTGTTCATGTGTACATGCATGACCCCCACCTTTAAACTCCCACACTCTTCGTTATCAAGCTGAGTGTTTTCCACTTACAACCAACCCAAATCCTCAGACAGACGCCTGCACAACCTTCTCTAAACGCTTCCTGATTCTCTGTTTTACTCTGAGACTGATTTACATCAAAGATCTCTCTCTCTCTCTGATCCTGCTGAATATTTATGATGTTTTCATGTTCAGAAGAGTGATGTCATGATTCTGACCTGCCAATGACTCGACTGAATCACCTGCTGAGAGAGAGAGAAAGAGAGAGAGAGAGAGAGAGAGAGAGAGAGAAAGAGAGATGGAATGGGTAAAAGAGAAAGCGTATGTTTTGCACATTTGTCTGCGATGGCTGCCAGAGCAGCATGTGCTATATTAACACATGCTCACAAACATGCACACACACGCGCACACACACACACACACAAGTGTGATTGTAACTCATAACCTCGGTATATCTGCAGCACTGAATTGCCCCTAACCAACAGTTAATCATCTGTCTGTGTGCCCGAGGCTCTGTCTGTGTGTCACAGTCATGCCAAAACCAATGTCACACACTACATACCATACACATACAACTCTCCGGGTTTCACCCTAAAAATAAAAAAACACAAATTATGAAAATATGTTATTTTAGGACTATTTAAGTTTAAATTTAAGAGATTTATTTTATTAAGTGACTTCATGAAATTCACCTACATGTACCCTAAAAACATTTTTCATTTTTCCACAGATACATTTTTGTATTACATTACGACATTTAAGAATCATCAAAATCTTTTAGGTTCTTCTGGATGAAAATGAAATTTACTGATAACTAAAAATAGGTAATAGATCTCATGCTGATTTATCATGCAGCCCCTCAGGTTAATTGTGAAGTCTTATTCCGAGCCCCAAACAGCCAATCAGAAGCCTGGGATGTAGAGGAGATGTCTGGGTTCACACCATCACTGTGATGTTCTGACAGGAGAAGACAGAAACTGTACTGCTTAACAAACCACTCGCTGCATGTCAGTCAAACTGGGTCAGCACTTTCTCTCTCTCTCATGTGTACACAGGCTCTCTCGCTCACGTCTGCAGAAAGCTTTTTTGTGGTTTTGGAAATATTCACCTAGCGACTGCGCTTGCCCTTTAAAAAGTGGCTGTTCTGTCTAACATAATGTGTGAGTAACCAGCAGTGAAAGGTGATTTCGGGAACATTCGTATGAAATGTTAAGTGAATCTCTTGTCCGGTGCGTGTGAAGGGTTTTGAGAGGTGTGGACAGTGAGTGTCCAACTGGCCAATCAGATGCTTTAGGATGTCTGATGTCATTGTGTTATTCAACCTGAATGATCTAGAGAAAGATAAACAAACGTGACTGCTTTAAGAGATTACAGCATTTATAAATGAAGAGTTCAACCTTGAGTTAACTCATACATCAACTCATACATTTCTTTTTAAAGACTAAATAAGCTTTGTCATCAAAGAGAACTAATTTAACTCTATTGAGCTTTAAAAAACAATGTCTAAGTTGTGAAATAAAAAAAAGTACTGTACGTTATACTGAGTAAACAGGAAGATGCTGTAAAGTTCAAGCTAAGCAGACCTGCTGGAGTTTTTATCATTGTGACTGTAGTCTGACGTCAGAGTCCTGGCACATCCACAAGCGCCCGGCCTCAGCGCACCTGTCTCCCATTTAAGTAATGGATTCTGCTGATGCTGCCCATCGCAGCACAATTAGATGTTTTCTCAAGAGAGCCGATCCACCTCGCAGCGCGGGACTTATAATGATCCTGGAGCTCAGAGCCTGGGGACGTCGCAGAACTGCAGTATCTAAAGTCACTGGATGCTGAAGATACCCGGCTAAAGAGAGTCGAAACGTCACATCACGTGATTGTCACTTTGCATGCCCGTGAGTCTTAAATCTTGCATTTCTAATGCGAAATTTATATCTTCCCCAACGTGCAGATGCAGTCAGCTGTCCACTGCACACAGTCATCTGATTTACTAGATTAATGGATTCATTTCCATAATGTCACAAGTGCTGTGAATCATTTCATTAGTCGTGGCCTTTTCGAAACAGAGGACTGGCGTGCGATGCGACATGAGCTGAAGTTTTTTGAGTGTTGTGGGATCTGAGCCAATGTCCATGATCTCAGAGTCTCCTCTTGACAAACACACACACCGCATTCATCTTAAGATTGACTATTGTATTCATAAGTGTAGTTTTCTTATGCTTTATGTGCAAAATAAATCAACTTGATACTTTCATCTGAACTAAACATAAACAAGCAGAAGGCAAAACTCTTTATAGCTTGTGTCACAAAAGCAGGTATGCATGTTTCACAATACAGATTGTTTTCCAACATAGTGTTGTTTGTGTGAGATAAATTGTGTATAGCGGTCAGATTTTAGGTGGTTTTAAACAGTGTTTGGACCCTTAAGTTAAACAACATACCAAAGCAAGGGTCAAACTGGTCAAATTTGTTGTTTTTTCGTGTTCTCTCAAGATCAGAATATTAAAGGTGCTGTGTGGAGATTTTAGCGGCATCTAGGGGTGAAATTGTGAATGGCAACCAACAGCTCAGTTCACCGCTCATCCCTTCCTTTCGAAACGCATAGTGAAGCTACAAGTAGCTGCCACCAATCGTTTCGTCATCTGAGACAACATATTAATGAAACGCGCACTGAAGAGCAGTTTCATTGTTAACCCTCATGTTGTTTTAACCCAAATAAATAAGTACACTTAACCTAAACCCTGAAAAACGTCCTCCATTACGTAAGTTTTTAAGTTTAATGCACGAATGATTTCTCTCATTCAACAAGAAATTTTGAGTTGAATCAACTTACTTTAGCATGTTTAAGTCTCTGGATTTGAAAATTTTACCCCTCATGCTTTGCAGCATGCATTAATTAAATGCTACTGTTATATGAGAGTTGTTTTGCTTTTTTCGTCATTTATACTACTGCAGTTGTTTTTTTGTTATCATTGTAGCTTATTATTTTTGTGGTAAAGTGCAAGAGCTCGTCTTTTTACTTCACAAGATTTTATTACTGTCACCATTATTGAGACTTGTGTATTCAGTGTTGAGGTCTCTGTATAAAGTTTATACCTGTGTTGATGTTACCTTTGCTTTGCAAGGCATCTTCTTTTTTTGAGAGGCAAAGATTGGGCGGGTCTATCAACAGAAGGTCCAGATTTCTATTGGGGTAGGGGAGTGTTTGTTTGGGTGATTTCAAATATCAACATTGGCTTTCAAACATCGTTGACTCCGCCTTTAACTCACCATTTATAGAAAAGAAAATGTTTAGTTAATCAAACAATGATATATTACTGGAACAAGACGTTTTACATTCAGTTAACGAAAAATTTAAATGGCCTGTTCAGCAATTTTAAGTAGATTTAACTTAAAATTACTTGTTTGTTTAACAAACGTTTTTAGGGCAGCAAGTTATGTTTTTTAAGTAGAATGAACTCGTCTGGGCTTACAGTGTTGTCCGTTCAGGGCTACTGTAGAAACATGGTGGCACTCCCATGTAAGACGACCCGCAATGTATGTAGATTGAAATGGCCCATTATAAGGTAATTAAAAAATAATAATAATTACATAAAGTCGTATCCACCAATGAAAACATGTATATTATATTGCAATAGTCAATAGATACTTCTTACAGTAAATGTACACATGACACCTGTAACTATAGACATTAGGCAAAATACCTTTGTCTTCATTCTAAAGACAGCATCATTTATCTTCCTCTGCTATCTATATTTATAATATTCATAAAAAGTTCTCTAATGCAGTTGTAATGACATTATCGAATTTATTAACTGTCCAGATATATTTTGAAGGCACCTCTGAATGCGATGTAAGCAATAAGTAATGTAACAAGATGTTTGAAACCTTTTATCAGGGTTATAATCTCTACACTTAAGTCATCAAATTTAAATGTGATACTTTAATGTCAAAGTTGTTTTGAGATATTAACACCGCTAATGTTATCCTCTGCCGCAGCTCTTGATCTCATTCACACCGTGTTCGGACTAAAATAGCATATTGATGTACTGAAGCAGGTTTGACACCATCTTCTCCTGTGTCCTGTAACCTGAGCGCATTGCTTGAAATCTGCTGAGTAGACAATAAGATGTGTAGCAAAATTTTAGACTCAAATTTCAATCTGTTCGTCAGATATCATGTGATTTCAAATGACCTGGAGTGCAGCGTGTGAATCGTATGGACCGATGTTCTGACAGATATAACATCAGGTGATTTGAAAGGACGTGATGGTGAGTAAATCATGACAGAACGATTGCTTTAATGTAAAATATGTTTTGAGCCCATTCAGCTGAACACAGTAAGCAAATGATTAATATGTGAAAGGTTGTGAGCACACAGGGAAAGTCATAGAGGTCTTATTCAACTCAAACAGGGTCAGAACAAACTGTCATTCTCAGGAGATGGTTAACACCGGAGGGTTTGTGATGTTCCTTCACCCTTCACTTTTCTGCTTATGTTCATGAGTCACACACACAAGCACACGCACACACATGGGCCCTACAGGGTCCTTACAGTCCCATCAATGAAGCAAACTGGCACACAAGAACATTCACTGTACTGTAACTCACTGTAGATTTGTCATGAATGACCTTCAGGGGACATTTAATGAAACGACAGTGCCGTAATTTATTTGGACGTGAATAAATTCTTTAAATGCGTTTATCTTTCTCAAAATAAGCTTCAGGTGAGCAGTTTGTGTGAAATCTGTCCAGCTTTGAAGCAGTTGTGTAGTTAAAGTTCTTAGATAACCCTTTGGGCTGATTTTTGTTCGCTTGACTCTACTGGGAGAGCCGGGTGAGTTGCTGCTGTCACTAACACTTCTCAAGGTTAATGCTGGTTAATGCAGAAATATCTGCTGAAAGAACTGTAGTGAATGTGTGTGTGAAGATGTTTCTGGTTTGACGCACATTTATGAGCTTCTGCTGGCGTCCCTTTGATCACGCGCTTCCCTCTCAAGAGCTTCTTGAAAACATGATGCAGAAGAAACTCAATCACGCGTAACAAAGGCGTCAGTCAAGGGTTTAATTGAGATGAAAGCGCGTTTAATCCTGCGTAACAGCTATCCTGTGTGTTTGTCGTGTTTGGCGTCTTAGTTAGAAATGGTTGGTGGTAAATACTGTGCTGAATTGAATGACTATACATATTGCTTAAGGTCACAGAGACACTGTTGCGTTAATACCTGAAGGTTTTTACGTCATATCATCACACGCGCGTGGCTCGCGTCTTAATCAGCAAGTTTTGAACTCCAAATCGTTGCGCACCAGACCCCGTGTTGTCCGTGCTTTAGTTTGAATTGTAACCAGCACGTATAACACAATCAGCACAACACAAAACCAGTTACTTATTTGTTCTTTATTATGAAGTGAGAAAATGCCCGGTGTAACTTGTGCTTTACATATTGTTCAAATGCTGGGGAAAAACACCCAGGGAAAAGAAGTCCAGAAATAAGTTCATTAGATTCTTTACAGCTTGTAGAAATATTTGATTCCAAAGGAGTATTTACAAGGCATTAAACAGTTAGTAGGCTACTCCGTGTCCGTAGATACAAAAGCAGAGGTTCGACTAACACGAGGCCAGGCTACCTGAATCTCTAAGGTTTGTGCTACTATTTGTATTGTTCTTCAAAAAAAAAAAAAATGTTTTCAAACAAGTGCTTTTCAAAGACTCTCGCTTGGATGAAGGATGCCCACCTGTTTGAACTCACTGTCAACTCATCCACGTGAGAATAGCGCGTCCCCGCGGCCTGCGTCGCGCGCACAGCAGTATGAACTTCTAAAACTACGTTATTAAATAAGAGGCAGGCAGTGCATAACCACTTACAAAAGGACCCTAAATCCCTTTCCCACCCCTGTCCCGTCGAAGTATCAGCTAATACTACTCTGGCATTTCCCTGATATTTAACTTCTGAACGACTACTGATAGTATTGGATAAAATCGTGATTAAAAACGCTATAGTTATTACTCGTTTAGCTTTTAAAAATACCATGCATTATTGCTCTATTCATCATCGTGACTCCCGAGGAATATTGCCGACGGATGCTATCTAGGTTTTGGCAAAAAAGTCCAAAGCTTCATAAAATTGGCATAGATTTGCTTAGTAGTAGTATTTTTTGCATGCAACAAATTTTATAAAGTGGCAAACAAAAATAAGATATTCAGAAAGTGGCAAATGCTTTGGCATATTAATGACGAAGGCTTGGCAACTGAACAATAAATTAAAGTGCAAATTAAGAGTTTACACAGTTCGTAGAAAATAAATAAATAAATAGATAGATAGATAAATAAGTCAATAAATAAACAGTTTTACCTTAATGCTGAACACTTTTGTGGCCACTGGCAGCGGTACAATATTATCCAAAACTTAAAAAAGGTTTGACCTTTTGCAAGAAATAAAAGACATTTTTAATGTCTTCTGAGTTTTGGCAAAACTGATGATATTTCGGCTCTGAATGTGTGAACAGAGACAGAAAAAGAGAGGAAGAGAGAGGGTGTGTCTGTGTGTTTGCTTTTAAAAAAGAAAAGTTAAGGTACATGCGAATAATCCATGATTTCCTCGGAGTTGTTGTTGCTGCTGGACAACAAATCGAGTAAAAATGTGCTATTAACCGGTTGACTTCATGTCATTAAGTGTTTCTTTCACTCATCTAGTGGACTCAGGGGAGAAAAGGCTCCCTTGAAGCAGGCCGACTCATAGTGCTTGTTCAGGTAGGACTTTAGGGCGAAGGTCTTGTCGCATCTCTTGCACTTGTAGTGTTTAAAGGCCGAGTGCGTCTGCATGTGGGCGCGCAGGTTGGAGCGGTCGGCGAACGCCTTCCCGCAGTGCGCGCATCCGAAAGGCTTCTCTCCCGTGTGCGAGCGCATGTGTCCCTGTAAAAGCCAAGGCCTACTGAAGGCCTTACCGCATATGTCACACTTGTGCTTGAGATCGTGGGTCAGCAAATGCATGGCCATGGCCGGCATGGAGACGTAAATCTTTCCGCAGGTGGGACACTTCTTGGCCATTTTACTGTCCATGCTGCGGTGCGTTTGCTTGTGTCTGCTTAGGTTGGAAGACGTGGCGTATGTTTTTCCGCACTCGTTGCACGTGTGCCGTTGAAGAGTTCTCGGGCTGCTGATGGCTTTTCTCCTCGATCTCCCGTCCGTGATGAAGAAGGCATCCACGGTGTATCCCTCGCTGACGGCGTTGTCTCCGTTAATGTACCCAGAGGAGATCTCCGACTGCGGGCTGTCCGGCTGATCGGAATCGGGGGCTCCATAATCGCTATGGATGCTGTCATAAATGGGTCCGGGGGATGGTACTTTGATGCCATTGTCACTTTCGCCGTCGTACACGGCTGGGGTCAGGTAGTCTCTGATGTATCCTGCCGTCAAAAAGAGCAACAGTGAGTCAATCGAAGCATTAGACGCAACAGTGTGTGCTATTCCTGTTACTGTACTTCATTGTTTAACACGTTTACAGTAGCCTATCGGATAGAGGTGAGCCCAGACACACAGACTTCTCCTGAAGCTTTTTTCGACATTAACCCTTACGCGCGCGCACAAAAATCAATAGCTCTCCATTTCAATTAAGGTGGCAACCCATTTAAGCACAATGGCGAGGAGACTGATTTCGCCTTAGTTATAATTGCATTTGCAGTCTTGATAGAAATCGAGCAGAATTAGGTCGAATGCAACAGAGGATATTACTTCATAACCCCTAGATAGCCGCACGCATGAATATTGCATACATGTACGGAATGTCTGTACTGTATGTAGAGCGTAAGTAATGACCTGAAACACAATCAAACGTTTCCTTAATAGACTGAACGCCTATGAGTCCGTGACATGATGCTCCTGTGTGTATACGTGATAAATGAGTATCAAAACAGCACACCCTCTGCTTTGTATGTTGGGTACTTGTTGCTAGCTCTGCGTTTTCAGAAATAAAATGGGTCTTAAACCGTGCGGATGAGTGGAACGTGAAGGAGCCCAAGACCTATAAAAAGCTAAAATCTGCCGACTCGACAAAACTCTACTGCGTGTGACGATGTCGATGCAATGTGACCGTAGGTCAATACAGAATATTATGTCTTTGATTAAAACCCATCAACATCTGAACATTGCACCTTTATTTGTATGATCTCACAATAAAAATCACAAATAAATACCTTTCTCATGAAAGCGGAGGCTGATGTCTGCTCTCGATCTGCCATACGAGCTCTCCAAATCCGCGGATGAGAAATCATCAAGTTTAACCTTTTTGACCAGGAAAGACCTTGGCATGTTTTAGGTTGAAGAAAAAAGCACTCGTCCGCCGGTCGAATCTCTCGTTTTCCTCATGCAACGCTAGCGGCAAACGCGTATTATATAGTTCCTCTTCGGTTACGCCGAGATTCGGATGCCAGCACAGGGTTACGGCGGACCCTCGAGCCCCTGATTGCGCTTCTGTTGATGCAGCGCGACGCAACGCAGCGACGCTCTTGGCAGAAATGCAACTTCAGCACTGGACAGCTCCCGTTCGGCGGCGGCGCGTCTTCAGCACTGGACAGCGCACGCAGAATCTCGCTCCGTTTCTCTTCCCTTTACTGTGTCTCTCTCCTTTGGGATTCTTAACGACGATCCAGTCTTCCAGGTTCAAGTTTTAAGTTTCAAATAACTAGTCCTCCTGTTCCCGAAATGCTCTTATAAGCCAAAAGACACAAAAAGGAAAGGGAAACAGCTGAGTTTGCGTCCGCGTGATCTGCTTTATCTCGCAGCTGCTCCGTCGGAAGGCGTCGTGCTTTCTGAAGTCTGTTGATCAGCTGTTGGGATTTATATGGCTGCGATCAGGTGGGAAATGAAGATGGAAGTACTTAATTTAATCCATAAAAAAATCTCCCGGGGCCAACATTGAACTGGATGTCTTAATAACGCTGTGATGCGTCACCGCCTGCACTAGATTTTCCTCGAAGTCCTTCAGGTTCTGTGAATATGCATTCAGGTTCTGTTAAAAGCAACGGTTTATAAATCAATGCATAATTACATGGCTATTTAAATTTAATTTATAACACTTTACCTTGTTTATATTGCCTGTATATAAAGGGCACATTCAATACAAAGAAGCATAAAATATACAAACTTTGCAAGCCAGATTATTATAAATAGTTAATTTCGTTAGGGATATTTAAAATACGTTTTTGTTTTGTTTCGCATTTCACATATGCCTTTGCAACATGTCATTAACCTCAGCACGTCTAAATTCAACCTCCCGGGTCGCGTTTTCTGCGCTGCTTGTGACGCGAACCACAGAATTAATGCCTGGCAGTGGCCTCAGGCTTTCAGGTCATTCTTTTACATCACGGTCTATAAACCAATGGCTTTCTTCTTATGCAAATCAAACGAACTGGGTACCAGAAGGTCCGTTTCCTCAATGGTTCCTGCAGGAGCCATATGTCCGCAATTAACGCCGATCCTGGAGCTCTAGTCACACTGTTGTCCGACATCATGTTCTCATTGTTTAGACTTTCAATGGGACGCCTTTGAATACGGACGTCCTGCTGTAGGATTTTCATTTCACTAACATTCATACCTGCAGAAAAGACGTGATATAGTGATGGATCACACGCTATTGCGCTCTTGTCTACTGAGACCCTGGAGTCCTTATACATTGTTCATTTTCTCATTTGCTGCATGCAGAAATCCCCCCGCAATAATGCAGTGGAAAATTTCCAGATTTTTCAGAAGTATAACTGTCAGACAAATAGTATGCCTATGTCTCAAATAAATCTGTTTTTAATTAAGGTGCTTTTGGGGAGATTTCGCAGATTTTCTACAAATCCACGTCCCCAAAAATTCAAGTAAACTGTAACTTTTTAAAACTCGTAACTATTAAAAGTATAGTGTCAAGTTTATGGAATAGGAGAACACCATTTGTTGACGCGCAACGATACTCCTAGATCACGAATTACATTGTGTAATATGCAGTTTAAGAAAAAAAAATGGAACTCGACACTAAAGTGCACGAACGCGCATGGGTGTTATCAACACGAGTACGCGGTGAAGTATGTAGGACACTGTTGCGCAGCAGTTGACATTCCCAAGCGCACGCGGAGGACAGCGCAGCAGCGCCCGCGACCTGTGGGGGGAGAAGGACGTTTGCGCACTGAGGGAAGTGCTGACATAAGCTGAAAAACACGGGCGAAAATATTGAAGTGGGCTTCATTTGCATAATAATAGTGTACGGTGTGTTGAGAAACAAAACGCACGAAACAAACGTCTCGCCGGAGTTCAAATCAAAAGAGGCTCACTGACACTTCATTTTCACGTGCGACGTCTACAATGTGACAGAATTCAGATATTCACGAGACACAGGAAGGGGAAGGTTATGGTTAGGTTGATGTGTAAACACACAAATCAGACAGGTAGTCTTTAAAAATGCTTTCAACGCATTCTTTAAGTAAGGGTCTTTAAATGGTATGTTTTGTATTTAAAATTTGTTTGTATTAATGCCATAAAACCGCTTAGAGTTTAGAAGATAAAGGACATTTTTAATTTCTATGGATACAAAACAAAACGTTCAATTTGTGTTAAGGTCACCTAAAATGTCTCTCATGTGAAAGCATCCAAAAAAATAAGATTTGCTATGTCTGAATCAACAGGACTACATTAAGTATCATCAGGTTTATGCTTATGTTTAGGCGTATCGGGTAGAAATCTCTGTGAGTCAACAACAGCAGCACATTTTCAGGTTCACAGTGAACAGATGGGTGGATGAAGTCTGTCTGTGCCATGGAAAAACTGGCAAAAGAAGAAAAAAAGGTTAAACTCACAGCTTCATTTAGAGATACAGGAAATGTCAAGATCCATTTCCACAGCCATGCGTTCATACAATCACAAGTTATTGCACCATCTATCTCTTTTATCAAAGGACACACACACACACACACACACACACACACACACACACACACACACAAAGAGTCTTCAACAGATCAGGGCTCTTGTTCTCATGAGGGTTTGTCTGCTGAGAACTGATGCCCCTCTCCAGCTGCCCGGTGACATTGACGGGCAGATTGAGGCTTAACCCCCCGTCCCCTTCTTTCTCTGAGTGTATCATGTAAAAAAAATCTGCAGTGGATAAACTCAACATTGTTCTTATTTAGAGATTGTTCAACAAAAAGCCAAATTTCTTAGACAATAACTGTGCTTCACAATGTCATCGAAGAACCATTTCTGGTTGACCTTTAACATCTGAAGAGCCTTTCTGTTTCAAAAAAGTTTCTTTGTAGTGGTTCTTCAGATTATAAAAATGTAAGAAAGAAATGTGGTTTGAAGAAAAACAACCAAATTTTTTTTTTCTGTGGCATCATTGTGAAGAACCTTTCAAACACCTTTATTTTTAATACACAATAGTGCAGAAAGACAAAGTGACAGATTTTTATTTAGATGACTGCTCGAAAACAAGTCAAGATGTTAGTTCCCTGTTTAAAATACATAAGGAAAGAAATGGTTTTAAATAATTACATTAAGTCAATTACATTAGAAAACAACACAGGGACACTGACCTCTAAATGCCCAGAGCTTTGCTTTTAAATCAGGAAAAGATGATTTTGGTTTCCGAGTCTTAGAGAACATTGGGATTTATTTGGTGTTATAAGATGCTCAAAGATTGTGTGTATTGTACCAAACTAACAATAAGCCCATTACATGAATGTTATTGCTACAATAATTGTCTGCTGGAGAAATAAATAATCAAAACAATGGCAGAAAAAGAAAGTGCAATGCAAAAAAGAAATGCTTCGCCATCATAATTTTAGTTTTATTTCAGTATAATTCAAGCCAAATTTGCTATTATTACAAAGAAAACGTCTTATCAATAAAGCGCAATTGTTTCATAAAAGTTTGTTTGTGGAGAATAGCAGAATTTACCGTATATATTCAGAAGAAAACTCTGCTGGGAACCTGCTCTGTCAGCTGCTCGACACATTTACTGCAGGTGATCGAGGGTCATCAAATGTTATAAACACCTCAAAATCATCTTTTTAATAGATTTGGCTCTGTTCTGCTGAATGCAGCGTTTTCTCTGAAGTCCTTCGAAGTATCTGCAAAATGTCCCAAGTCAAGTTTATTGTCATTCATCTTATTTTAGTCGACTATAAGAAAACTGTCAAAACATTCCCAACATTTTATGATAGTGTTTGTGTTTTTTGATCATTATTGATAACTCAAGCGTCAAAATTATTGCTTATATTCAAAGTTAATGATTTTAATCAATCTCTTTGCAGTTTAATGGAAAGCAAATAGACAGTCCATGTTTATATGTATGATGTGTTTAAAGGATTAATTCACTTTCATAAAAAATCCCAAAAATGTACTCACCCCTGTGTGTTCGAATTATGTCAAAGATTATGGGGGGTCCCCTAGCTATTTTCCCCTTTCCTATTTTCAAACCATTGTCACTTCGGTTTAGTATCAGATTTGGTGTTTGCGTTAGTATGTCACTTTAAGTATTGGTTTATACTATTTTTTCTGCTTTATTCTTTTATATTTTCTAAACTTTAAACAATTGTTGCCTGGCGTTGGGGTTAGAGTTAGGTTTGGGTAAGGGTGTCATTTTATGTGAATCTAACCCTAAAATGAAGCGACAATGGTAAGAAAATAAGACAAAACAGTTGAGTAACCAGTCTGTGAGAATGCCACAGAAAAGAAAGTCCGTGGTAGGGCCACGGAAAAATACAGAGATCCGTGAGAATGCCACGGAAAAATTAGCAAAAAAATTCTGTGACTATCCCACTGAAATTTGTGAGATCAGGACAGGCCCCCTCAATTCGAACACTGCCCCATGTTAATCAAGATGTTTATGTCTTTCTGTGTTCAGTCAAGAAAAAATTAAGTTTTTTGAGGAAATCATTGCAGGATTTTTCTCCATATAACGTATTTTCCGGACTATAAGTCGCTCTGGCGTATAAGTCGCCCCAATCAAAAATGCGTCAGTCAGACGAAATAACATATATAAGTCGCAGTGGACTATACGTGGCATTTATTTATAAAATTATTTCACAAAATCCACCCCGAAGAATACACATTTCATATGGAGAGGCAAGTTATTCAACTAAACAATAGCAGACAGAACAGCAGGCTGAATAGATGTTTGTACGTAATCGTAACATTATCAATTATTTACACGATAAACAATAGCATACAGAACTTACCTGTAAGGATGAAGAGGATAAATTAACTGAACAAGCCACTGAGCATCAAGTTTGCAGACTCGTCATTCCACATCACTGAATCCACTAAATTACATAAATACAGAAGCATACTATAGCGGAATCTCGTGGCTGTAGATGGTAATGGTCTCTCTTGCCTCATAAATGTCAAAATTAGTTCATACAGACTTACTCCTGAGAATAAGACGCAGCATCAGCCCAAATATGAAAAAAACGCGACTTATAGCACGGAAAATACAGTAGTGTGCCAGCTGGTGGAGAATAGCGGTATTGCGGAAAGCCGGAAATTCTTATCATTGGCAGGGAAACGTTTTCTCTTAATTGACGAGTTATCTCGTCAATGGCAGCGAAAGAGTTAAAATGGTCCACAAGTGTACATTTCACATATGTAACACATGACTTTTCGATGTGATTACATGATACGTAAGGTCGCGCTGGCATGTCACACAGCTGGTACAAGATGAGAAGTTGTAGTTTTTTATTTATTTTTTGGAACAATGATGATGGTTGGGACTGTTCAGAGTCTTTTGAAGCTGCATGTAAACTGTTGAGGTCCACTAAAGTCCGCTATATGGAGAACAAACCTGAAATGTTTTCCTCAAAAAACTTCATTTCTTCTCGACTGAACAAAGAAAGACATCAACATCTTGGATGACATGGGGGGGGAGTAAATTATCAGGATTTTTTATGAAAGTGGAAGTAAGTTTAATCCTCTCACGGGCCTTCTTTCTAATTAAGAGTTTAAACCTTTATCTTTCAGTACCGTCAGCCCTTAATCTGATGCTCCAGTGCTCGTGAAGATGGGGAACTCGCTGCCGAAGACCTTCTGACCTCAACCCTCCTGACCCTCTACGCCCCAGTGGCCATTATAAAGGGGGGTCACTCTTACTACCCCGCCATCCCAGCGCGCTGTGACACCTCACACATGTGGTTTCTCTTGAGAAAATCAGCTATCAGTCTAATCTGTTTGGCTCAAGAGGCTTCTGAGACATTAATCTTATTTGTCATAACCGGTCTTTGGGGAGCAGACCCCACCGGCCCGACCCATAGGCCAACTGGAAGGTAAAGGGGGCCTCTCCCCGGGAAACCCCATATCTCACCCGCGCAGTCCCTGAAGCTAATTAGATGTGAGAGTTTAAGAAACTATAAGGGGGTGTGAAGGCGACATTATGTAGATTCCCATTTCGTTTGAGACAGGAGAAGATTAAGGAAACAGAAGAGTGCAGACAGGCAGATAAATCACGCTCAGCTTCAATCAGGCCTGCTGAAGGTGTGGACGCTATACATTAGACATGCAAAGAGTTTGTTTATGTGTTCGGCAGATGCTTAGTTTATCATAATCCTTGACTTTTAGAAGCATCAGTGCTTTTATGAAACTAAAACCACCCACTGCAGATATGTTGTCGGGTCAAATATAGTTTTAAAAAACTATTAACCGCTGACGTCATGTACTGCCAGAAAAATGTTAATAAATAAAATATTTCTTTTGATATATATGACCTTACCGATGCAAGAACGTCAAGCTAAAAGTAGTATATAGACCAAAATCAGTGTTTAATCAGACATTGGACGAATGCAGAAGACACTTTGAGGCCGAGTGTGGCCGGAGACGGAGGATAGTTTAAATCTCTTCTGTCCTATGACCTTTAATTGGGACAATGGCACGTCCGCTAAGCTCTTTGTCTCTCAGCCGGTCGAGGCTTCATTAAGGCGGCGTGTAGATGCAGAACTGAAGCTGATACTGCCATCGTCATTAGCCGAGTCTGGCCAAAGAGATGTAAAGACTTCCAGGCCACTGGCATTAATGAAGAGCACATAAAGAGATCCAGACAAAGGAAGGTCTACTGGTACACATGTGGAGCAGAGAACTCTAACCTGTTTTACATGGAGCCGATCAACAGGGGAATAGGGCAGATTAGCATTTTTATTGTGCGGTGAAAAGCCGCAGAATCAACGGTGAGCACTGACAGCGACTCCCCGCATCATCAAATGTGTCCCCTGTCCCCAACCTCCCAAACATGAGGACGGGCAGCTCGCCCCTGGCTTACGCTCAAACACTCACCGTTTGTGTGTGCACCTGTGCGGTCGCTTGTTTTGTTTGTGTAAATGTGCACTTGGGTGGTATGTGACGGATTAGAGATGTGTGTGTGTGAGTCGTGAACAACAACATATTTTCCAAAAATAAATCTGTATTGATCTTTGAAAGAAGAGGAAATTTGTGGAGTTCTTAATTAGGTTTGATGGAATACTAACATCTCAACATTACATCTAAATTCATGTTGAATTGATATTTTTTAAGCCTGTACAAAAAATCCTGAATAAAATTGAGAATAAACTTTTGCTTTATTCTCAGACTGTGCTCAGTTTTGTTCAGTGGCGGCCGGTTTTTTGAGGGCACTCAATGTGAAGCTCGTCACAAAATCTATGTAGCCCGTCTTGTGTGTGGTTCGTCATTTCATAATGTGTGTTTGGCACATCATGTGAACTATTTACATCATGCTTCTTGTCAAAATAAGTGCCTGCTGCAGCAGACGCGTCTAAAGGGTTTATAATAAAAGTGACGCTTGCGTTTGTCAGATAGTCGCATAATCTCATGCATAATCAAAGTTTAGTGTTAAGTGAGTGTCTTGTGAGTATTTTGTGAACATGAGCGTCTCTTTTATCATAAATCGCTTAGACGTGTGTGCAGTAGGCACTTATTATGACAAGACGCACGATGCACATGTTCACATGACACATATTTTGAATTCACGCCTCTCAGAAGAGAAGTCACTGGTGCCCCACGTGGTCTGTCATGAAAAATGAACTTTTGAACATTTGTATAAAAATGTTTCATCAAATTCACCAAAGACCAAATGATCTACATTTATTTTAAGGCTTTAAAATCGTACTATATGCTGATCATTGCCACATTGCAGGAGAAACATTTGACACACAAACTGCATTAAAGGCATGTTCATACTTGACATGTTTTGTTCATTAAAATGAACTCTGGTGCGACTGCTCAGTTGGTGAGATTAATTTAAGTAAATGTAAATGCTGCCATCTGAACGTTGGTGCATACTATACAAGCGAACCGAGAAGATGTAGGTCCAAGTGAACTCTGGTGCGGCTCGACTGATATGTGAATGCACATGGACCCGAGACGATGAGCGGTTTATGCATAAACAAAATGAACGATTTGGTCCATCGAGCATATACTGGAAAAACGCACAAGTTTATAAAATGTTTGTTGATATTAAAATAGCTTGATGAGCTCCGATCTGTTAATAATACCTCCATATAAAGATGCATAAAAAAGCACATTTACTCCAGCATGCAGCATTGTTGTTGAGGATGATCAGACTTATGTTGCATAAAATTCGTCATCGAAGCCAACCAATCGGTTAAAGTTATTAATTAAGGTTTGTTTTCTTCAGATAAAATGCCAGGATGAACGCTGAGTGAACCAGGAGGACTTAATGAATTTCTTCGTCCGGAACAAAAGAACCGAACTACAAGTATGTACACACCCTAAGTCTCCTGAGAGTTAAGCAACAGTCTCCATTTGCTTTCATTTGAGTCTAAGAAAAAAACATTTGCGGTTATAAAGAGATCATTCGTGATTTGTGTTTCTATCTAAACTGAGAAAGATGCTGTTCAGAAATCTTCTGAGACCAGACACCTTTCCAGCCAATCAGACGCTGCGTTTGCCCACATCCTCTCCACTTTCACTTCTCTTCATTAGATTTCTGTGAAAGCTCCAGATGAGTCGAGTGTATTTGTATGGAGAGAGAGAGAGAGAGAGAGAGATTGTACAGACTGAACTCTGATGAAGTAACTGGTGTAGCACCGGTATACTAACATCCATGCAAATAACCAACCTGCTCTCTCTCTCTCTCTCTCTCTCTCTCTCTCTCTCTCTCGAAATCATTTGAAAGCATTAAGTTTCTAATAAGTAAGATTACAGTTTTTCTGAATTGCTAAAACACTAAACCCTGTTCTCTAAACCAAATTCCCAGTGGCCTAAACCTATTTTCAAATCATTCACTCTTTTGGAAAAACCTTAAACAAGTTTAGGTAGTTAGACACTGTTTGCAAAACTCTAAACACAAACTTCTCACTAAAAAGACTTGTTTCTCATACACATAGTTATCATCAAGTAAACACAACAACTCAAATTTTTCCAAACTTTCCAATGGTATTTTTTACCAAGTGTGTGGATGAGAGGCAGATAAAGAGTAGGAGACAGATGATGCATCTGGCAAAATTTTGCATTTGGATTGCAGAATGCTTACAAAATACAAGTGCTTCATAGAAAACTATGACTTGCAATACTTACAGTAAGGTATTCACTGAACTAAACTTATGATAACAGTTATAGAGATTTTATAACAGTATTTGTCATGAGTGTTGTTATGTTCAATAATCATGTATTTTACTGTAACCAGATGTCCTGGATGTTGTGTGTTTTTAAAATAGTATCTAATAGATGCTCTCTAGTGTTTATAATAATATTATTTGTATTATTGACTCGTGTGTATAATTTGGCCCTATAAAATGGCCCTGATATGTCACTAGACATTAAGAAATAATTTTTTATTTCAAATACTGACAACAGTGGTCCGGCCAGGATATTGTCATTTAAAAAGTGGAGTTGCAGCCCTCAACTGATGTTTATGTTGTCATGTTGTGTATTGGCCACCAGTTGTGTGATTGCAGTACCAGTTTTAGCCACAACTTTTGTGATTGCAATACCAGTTTTGGCCACAATCCTACATACTGGTCCTTTAACACAGTGCTTCTCAAATAGTGGGGCAGGACCCCCAGGGGGGGCTTGAGGCGACACCAGGGGGGGCGCGCGAGACCCCGGGGAAAATACTTTTTCAGAAAGTGTTTTTTTTCACCGTCACTTAAAGACATTAAACCCCAATCACGCTGATAAGCCACTTGAGTTTTTTATAATTATTTATTGATTATATTTAATTTAATTTTTCAGTATCAAATGGTCAAAAAATATTATGCTTTAAATAAGGATCGATTTTTTATTTCAGGCAAATTGATGCATTTTAAGTCTTTTCTGTTACAGACTAAAAAACAATGTTAATAAAGTTATTCTTTGTTGTTAGTTGATCAATATTTCTTTTTTTGTGTTTTCTTTAATGTTAATAAGGATACAATGTTTTGCAGATGTGTAATTTTATAGACAAATTATACTATTTACTGTCGCGGCGGAGAGTTGGGGCGGGGCGCGAAATGTTTACTTCTTCCTAGGGGGGGCGTGATAGAAAATAATTGAGAAGCACTGCTTTAACAACAGGTGAAATTAAGAGATTGTTCGAGGGGTTTTGTGAATTTAGATTAACAATTTGGATTTGTGTTTAAGGTTTTGAGAAAATGAGTGCTGGTTTTGAGAAATGTGTTTTAGCAATTCAGGAAAACTGTAAGTAACTACTATTTTAGAAATGTAAAAAAATCTATAATTACATATCAACACGTATAATTAATAATAATAATAAATCTTTTTTATTTTGTTTATTTATATTTTTCTCCTATTTTAATTCTTTAATATGTTCGTGAGATCGGTGATGTGTATTTGAATGTTGCTTCAGTCTTAGGGACGAACAACACTGCACAATTTTCCCTAATTGAAAACACCTGAATCAGATCATCAGCTCATCATCCATCAACTAAACTCAATCTGTTTCACCAGAAATCAGCTTTTCACCAAAAGCTTGTCCTGCTTTTGGACTTGAGAGGAGGTATTTTTTCAGACAGTATGTTTTCATCGTACATCAAGCTCTTTAAAAAAAAAGAAACCTGTCGTACATGTTAAGATTGAAACAAGACCACAAGCCTTTACCAGCATTAGCAGCTTGAGCAATGAAACATCAAAATCAGTCAAAGTCATCAGTGTTAAATGTGTCGAGCACTTAACATCCTCAAACTCAATATTGCATGAGCACAAAGTGTTTGTCGAGTACGTCAGCATGTGCATGTTTGCAGAGGTTTTGTAGTTATCATACGCAGGTCCCTGTGGAAGCGGCCCACATGCAGTCATTCGGATGCAGGTCTGCAGTATTGCGGCTGCACGCTGTGCAAGGCCTCGACGCTCTGCCTTTTTCTGCCAGCTCGCACCGCTGTAAAACAGACGCACACTTCACCTTATGCAGTGCTGTCACATGCTACAGCTGTCAGGCAAAAACATCTTACCATCTGGAGCTGAGAGAGATCAACTTTAACGTATTACATTTACAACATTACTTGAAAACAATTAGAGACCTTGTTGAGATTTCTGAAACTGAAGAAGTGAGACATGTAAATTACTGCCATGTTTTTAAAAAGAAACATCAGCATATGACATCATTCGCTCTCTATTTAAACAAATTTTTAATGCTTAATCAAAGAACTGGTTTTATTTCTTAATGATGTATTTACAGCAATATACTGTAAGTATTAATAGGCCGTGTGTCCATGTGGCTCTCGTTGCATTATGCTCCAGATGGTCCAGGTGACGTTGGCTATGTGTGTGTGTTTGAAAATGGAGGACACACACTCGATCAGACATGTGCTTCTCAAACATCTCCATGTAAACATCTATGGAGACATGACAGCATCGGATTAATCATTGCAGTCTGAAACCCAACAGCCCCACTGCTGAGACGCACACACGCCAGACAAAGCCATCACATGAGACCGTGTGTGCCGACTACTAATACAGATGAGTTTCATCTCTATCTGATATTTGAACAACTTCCATCCTCTGTATATGCACGCCAGCCAGGTCTCGTTCAATGCAATTCTCAACTGTGCATGTGTGTAACAAAAAACTTAGTTTATATACATAAAGACATTTTGATAACTAAATGTATGATACTTTCAGTATGGTGATATCCAATGCAAAATGTTGAACTGTTTATATTTCCATTTAATTTTCTGTATTAACTTTATAGTTATTGTAGACAAACACTCCAAATGGCTGTGAGGTTTGCGCCCTGGAGATTTGCATATTCGTAATGGAATTGCAATGTCTTTTATTGCAAGTTTTGTGTGCCTTTCACCGGGAGCACCGAGGGCACATCACCTACTGAACGAGGTTAAAGACGTCTCCAAACGGCACTGAGAGATTTACGATCTCTCTGCAGTACGACACAGGTGAGCAGAGATGCAGACTGTTGGATTGTGATGTGTTAATTAGTCCCTGACTGATTCACACATCATGGGTATCTTTGGAGTGTTGTGCCGTTGGCTGTCGGTGGGTTTCCCACACAGATAACTCTTGCGCTAAAATGCTTGCTTTGTCCTGCTGGGCCCAGGTTACCCGAGTGCTTTCTTAGCCGTCTTGCAGCTAGGCCTGCATCAGCACCCAGGAGGAGACACCTGGTCTCTTAGCCGAACGCCCGAGTTGGGCCCGAGGCTCGACTGCGAATGAATGTTTTGTTTTTGCACGTACGCAGCTGCGTAAACTTCTTTTTCTGCCTGTCATCAAAAGCTTTGCCGTGCATGTGAACTCAGACGAGCTATCAAACCGCTTATCAGATCGACACTGCATTATCCACTGGAGCAGACGCAGCTGCTGCAGAATGCTAAAGCCTTGTAGACTGCTTGGGAATCTCAAAATATCTTTCTGATGGTGGCTATCGTCCAGAAGTCATTCAGATCCGTAAACTTCTGCATTAGTTGCATTGAGACAAGAGATGCTTCATTTTTAATGGTTAAGCATCGTGAGCCAAACATCTGTTTCGATGGCTATCGATTGTGAGTTCTACATTACTGGAATAGCGCAACAGTGCAAGCTTTTTATTGACAAACAGACCGATTTGCTCCACAAAATAACCCATTAGAGTTTCATAGGATCATTAAAGGCACGTCGTGATGAAGTACCAGCTGGACGGACACGGAGCGATGCAAAGAAAACTTTGGACACGACCGGGCCAAGTGGCACAGGCCAAATCGCTACGAGCGTGTTTGCTTTCTCTAGGAGTCAGGGTTCTGCTGTTTGGAAGTCAAGCGTCGTTTCGGTGTGTGTTTGTTTTTCTGGGTCTGTGTGTGTCTGTCAACACAGACGGCTCTCGAGGGGGGACGACCATCCTCCAGCAGACAGCCAAAGGGCTAATTACAGAATAATAAGAAGGGAGAGAGAGGGAGGACACATGTGCGACGTTTCAGCAACCCCCACCGCACATGCACACACACCCGTTACAGCTGAGAGAGGGTCGCGTGCCCGTCCTCCGCATTTGGGGGTATCGTTCCAAAAAGGGGTCCCAGAGGGTCCCGCTTACCTATAGCATCCCTCCGCGCAGGTGCTGGGTGGGCGGAGAGACAATTTCCAGCAGATGATCCTCACTCACAAAGCCTGCGGCCCAGCAGTCCATCAATACCGGGTAGGGTGGGGTCGGGGGGCTGTTATTGAGCCACCGGTCCGCAATATCTATCACCGCTTACGTCGGGCCGGTGAGGAGCAGGTGCGGCCGGGCGGGCGTCATCAGACCCTGACGGCGGGATGGGGAAAGCTCCGGGGGGAGGTCCCACATGCGAGCCGCCGCCCGACACTTTTCCAATTTGCCGTAATTAGCCCCCACACGGCCCCGGCTCTGTGATCTGGGAGAACCCTGTGGACCGTCGGGAACAGAACCCTCTGCTCTGCATCAGCTGTGTGTTAAACCTCTTGTGACATCTAAACTCTTAATTCATTGCTACATTAACACAGTTGATTAACATACGTGAGCCCCCGAACGGTCTGCATCCTATCCCCATGCGATCTTTTAACGGGCACCTTGATATTAAGCCGAGTCTGTCTGTCTGCCCCAAATCACCATTATGGAGACGCGTTTAATTGGAGAGGTGTCACAGATGATACACTCCGACGAGCCAAAACAGGCAGCGAGATCCCAAATTTGACCCGGCGAACGACACGGAGCGCTCTGTTATTTAGAGGATAACGCTGGAGAGATTTCACAGATGCGCTCGTAAACCAGCACAGCGTTTAACCAATCAACGAATTATCAAATCCTGGATCAGAGGAATCAGCCATATTAGCGAGCGGTACAAACAAATGCGCAGCCCTGAGGGTGCCGAGAATTTGATTTGGGAGATGATAACAGCTCGTGAACAAGCACTGCGGTGCATAACCACAACATGTGCTGCGTATCTGCATACATCAGCCTTCAGTCCTGCAGTTATACAGAAACAAACACTTATGTCTGATGTGTATTTGCTAGCTTTTTTGTTTCATTAACCAGTTTTCTTTCGCATCACTGTTTACATTATACGAGGGACTCTGATGCAAAAGCCGCTAAATGTTAAAAATGCCTTAATGATTTTAATGCACGTGCTATACATTTATCAAATACTGTTGCTTCAAATTCGCTTAATCCCAGCCTCAGGTCATTCTGTTGACAGAATCCATTAAGAATCCAAAAATGCTAATTTACAAGAAAACATGTCAGACGCACTTGGAGGGTTTTGCATCTGAGCTCTTCATATACTTTGACGGAAAAGGTTGTTCATGTTACACTTTATATATGTACATAACAGTGTGAAACCACAACTCTGAACGTATATAATTCCACTATAGCTTATACAGTAACGCTATACAAAGAGCGATTAGCAAAACCCGAAGAGAGTAATTCGACTCGCAAATGTCCCATGAACAGAGAGCCGCAGATCTCAATATCAAATGAAGCTTAAACAAGTTGGAGTTAACTTAACAGGGGGCTACGCTTCCAGCTCAATTTGATCTCTAACAGCAGCGAGTACAATTTGAGGTTGTAAGTAAATGTATTTCAGGCACGCACATAAACTTCTCCTATTATAGAAGTATGTTTCAAACTGAGGCCAATTTCATAAGCAACAGGACATTTGTCCTTACAAAGAGCCCGGGAGGCTTCACAATAGATGCTGGAACATCTGTAAGACCCCTTGTTTCGCAGCATCTCGCGGATACGAGTGTGTGCGCGCGCTCGAACGCGGCTATAATGATGCTTAACCACCTCCCTCAGTTGCTTTCGAGCACATCGCCCTGCTGTGCGGAGAACCAGGTGCTGGTGGAGGCGATGAGATGCTCTCAGACACCAGTAAAAAGCCATGTGTGTGTGTTTGGAGAGCCACAGCCTAAGAGAGCCAAAATGTGGGGGAGCGTAAGGAGAGCAGGCCCATTTCAATAGACTGCTGATTTCAGATAAGTGATCCCCTTGAAAAAGGAAATGTGCTGGGGTTTTTTCACTCTCCTCAGCAGTTTGGCCTGAAAAGAGAAGCATCCACCTGCTAGCAGCATCAATTGGCCCCTCGTGTGGCTTTCCTTTCAGGCGCTCGTGCGCGCTCTGCCCCTCGCGGCGCGTCCCATTCAGACGGGTGAATGCGCAGGCGGTGGGGAGTATTGACTGTGCTCTTCCGTCCCAGCGCCTATTGTTCCCGTTCCCCTGCACCAAAGGGAAAAGACCGGCTTAAATCCGTGTTTGCTCTGCCCTCACGTCGCCAATCTTCCCGCGTCAGATCGGTTTCTCTCACCGAGCCATTTGAACCCCAAGCCATTTATGTGTTTATTTCTGCATGTCTCGTTCCGGGTGGAAGCCGTTTTGGCGGGGTTATGGATGCGGCTTTGGGTCGTGTTGCAGGTAGGGGATTGTGGGAAATGATGAGGGAGGGCCGTCGGGTGGTAAAGTTTTTCTTCTCACAGCTGGGAGCTGGTCCAGGCTTGGCCCGCATTTCATTCCATGACGCACTTTGTGCAACATGCTCACACATGCACGGATAAAATTGCTAAAGTAAAAGGAAAACGATGAACAAAAATCTAACCTCTGAATTAATAAAGCTGATACTACTGATTTAACACATATTTATAACATGATGACAAATAATCTATTGTGAAATTTAAAAATTAAGTTTTTTAATATATTTTTTTATGTGAGTTCAGTGAGTTTGTGGGTTAACAAACATTCAGTACAAAAAATGACCTTCTTGCTTAGTATTTTTGTCTTAAGTTCAAATATCTAAAAATTCTTAAATTAAAATGCATTAAAATAATCTAAGAAAATAAGTCTAGATTTTTAGACAAAAATATCAAATTTAAGTGAATTTGTACCGAGCCCCTAAGGTGGCATTGGAGTAAAAAAAAGCTAAAGTTTAGTTTCATGTTCTCACGCGAAACCATCATGTGCAGATTTTTTTTTAATAAAATCAATTAAATTAAATTTTTTATATTTAATTTTTGCTCCATGTCCCTTTAGGGGTTACGTAAATTTGTGCATAAAACAAGCCAAAAAAAAAAAAAATGCCAATGGGATAAGAAAAAAATCTGAAGTTTTTTTCTTAAACATTTAATTCAAGAAAAATTATTTTTATTTATTTTTTTAGTTTTGCTTGTAAGCACAAATTCATTTATATTTTAAATTTTTGTCTAAAAACTAGACATAATTTTTTAGGTCATTTTGCTCATCAAGAAAATACATCTTGATTTAAGAATTTTTAAATATTTGTACTGAAAACAAGACTAAGAATAAAAAAATACTAAGTAAGAAAGTCATTTCTTGCAGTGCACAATGTCAAACTTTCGCTACACTGTTGTCGTGCCCAAAAGAACTCACAATGACAATATTATAACATTATCTATTGCAGTTTTTTTTTTTAATTAAGAGTACGATTAGAAAAATGTATCTATTGTTGTTTATTTTGTTTTTAATTATACTCTAAAGACAAGAGTCTAATGTTAAAACATTATCAATAATCGTAAGGGTTTTATTGATAATACTATTTTACTGTGACACCCCTACTACGTTCATTCTGTTTCTTACAGGTTACTATTTCATAGGTCAGAAGATTTAATGGATTTCTCAGATTCATTTAGGCCTCATCTTTGTCTCAGATGTCTCTCTTAAAATAATTTGGTCCAAATAAAAATGGTTACAAATGTGAGAAACAATGAAATACGTCTATAGAGTGAATGTAAATGAACTGTTGCAAATGGTGCAAGCATGAAGCTGATCACTGTGCAGATTTACTGTGCCTCTAGGCCTTCATCTAACACAGAGCAAACGCTATCAGATCCGTACCAGCATACCAAATTTATCCAGTTTATCATTTAATCAATGTACGCCTGGAGAGAGGATGCCACATCCAATATAAACTCCAAAGCGTACATGAGCCTCCGGTAGAGACTTTCGTCGTTTTCAACACGAGTCAGCGGACGTTTATGAATAAAAGGTAGAGAAAGAGCGTGCGGAGGGGGAAGAATTATGAGTTTGGATCTCGGAGAGACAGAAGAGCCGCGCTGGGGTTCTCACCAGCCAAGTAATAACCTGCAATCAGGCAATTATTCCTCTTCTGCAGTATGCAGGTGAGCGATGCTTCTCTCCCCATCAGCACTTCAAACTTTGTGCCATTAATGAACATGAGAAAGCAGCTTACATTTACCTGTAGGCTGTATATACGCCAGCTTTATGTTGCTGAGATGTGTTTGTTAACTCTTAAGAGTGAGATGATCTGTCTGAACGATGGGGGACGACTGGAGAGAAAATGGGCATGTAAAATATGGACATTAAGTGATCTGCTATCACACCTGAGGCAGACACATGTCAGGAGCAGAGCGAGGGGTGTGCAAGCTCAAAATACAGAGAGAGAGAGAAAGAATGAGCATGACACTCTCCCAAAAAATGGGCCTTTGATGGCTCTTTGTGGCTTTTATGAATAAATGATGAATAGCTCATAATAAGACCCGAAACACAGGCTCAGTTTTGTTTTCCTTTTTACTTCACCTCAGAACCAAAACACTGATCTAAACCTGCACTCAAAAAAAATTATTTATTGGATTAACTCAATAAAATTGTGGGCAGGATTTCCATCCACTATGAATGTGTACCCCTAACTCATAAAAAACTGCTTTACACAATAAAAATATATTGAGTTAGTCCAACTCAATTTAAAGTAAATGGCAATACTTAATTAGTTGCCTCAACTCAATTTAGTGTAGTCTGAATAACTTGATTTATCGTAGTTTGAATAACTCAATGTATTGTAGTCTGAAGAACTAAATTCTGTTATTTTATATAAAACGTTTTTATATCATACTAATTAGCATAAGCACATGTTAGCATGCTAATAATAATAACATATTATACTTTGGATGAGCATGTGAGAAGAGACTGATCTCCAAACAGGCATTAACACAGTCAGGGCTCATTGAGAGAAATATGTCACATCCACAACCTAACCACAAGCGCCACTCTTCTGCACGATGGTAACCAAACAATTTGAAAAACAATATAACACAAACGCTTCTAAATCAATAAGATAAATGGACATTAAACACTATAAAGTCTTTCTCTTTACCTGAAAATGCATAAAATAACACTTAATTAAAAAAATACTCTCCAAAAGCAGTTGCATGCAAAGCATGCTGGAAAATGATTTTTCCAGAACCCAAACTCAAACTAATTGTGTTAACGCAATTAAAAAGAAATCAATAAATTATAGTACATATTTATTTTGTGTTATACTAATTAAATATATATACTTATTGCTCTTAATGAGGTATTTTACATTTATTGAACACAATTTTAATGTGTCATTTCTAAAAAGGGCTTGAATCATTTTTTTTGAGTGTGTAATGCAACTTCAAGACATTAAAAAAATGTTTGTGAATTATGTTTTGGTGTGCATGATTAAAAACAAAAATAAGCTTCTTTTTCAAAATCCCCTGTCATTTATCTTACTTATACTCTGAAATGACTTTTAGCTGACATCACCAAACACTCTTAATTTATTATTAAGATTATTAAAGAGCATTATTTCATTGCTAAAAAACAATGTTATTTTGTGTATTTGGTATAATACAATGTGTTCGCGTGGTTTATGGTTAAAAAACACATACTTTTCCACAAACCATACATTTTTGTAGTTTCAGATTTCCCTCTCTTCCTGAAACGCACGGATTTGAAAAGCTCTGTGTCCCTGATTGGCCAGCTAATCTGTATGTTGGGATTGGCCTGAATACCTCTGACGTCAGAAGGAAATGTAACGCTCCTTGCCATGTTTGAAAGATTCGGTTGCTAACAGAAGTTAACTTACAGTCTGTGAGCCCAAGCGGGATGAATTATGATGATGTCGGTCTTTACTACATCACCAATCCCAGGAAGTAAACTGTTGCCTACAATCCGTGTGTTCGTTGTAGTCCAAGAAAAGAGATTTATGTTGGAGACGATAACTCGCTTCATCGTTTATCTTTGGGGTTTATACCTTTTGCATATCGTTAACATGGACTAATACACCAAAGGAAATGTAAAATCATGAATCAGACAGTAGGTGCTCTTTAAGATATAATCTTCAACACATGTCATATACAAACCATTTAAACCCGTCAATTCATTCTTGATGGATAAAATCGGGTCTTCATTTCTTCTCATTCAGAAGTATGTCACATTATGATATAATTGTTAGTAAATACCGCAATACAAAGATTTTCTCCATCTGAAAAATCATTTTCAGTTCTAACTGGAACATTTGTTTTATAAAAGTGTAAGTAACTGCCTTCATTTAGTTTTAACCCAAATAAATAGGTATACTTAACCTAAACCCTGAAGATTTTCCTCCATTCCTCAAGTGTTTTAGTTTAATGCATGAATTGCATGATTTCTGTCATTAGACAAGAAATTTTGAGTTGAATCAATTTATTTTAGCTTATTTAAATCTCTGGATTTGAAAATGTTACATTGCAGCATGCATAAATAAACTGATGTTATATAAGGGTGGTTTTGCTGTTTGTTGTCTTTATTTATTGCAGTTGTTTTTGTTATCATTGTTGCTTATTATTTTTGTGGTGAAGTTAAGAGCTCATCTTTTCGCTTTATGAAATTTAATAAGATTGTCTCCATTATTGAGACTTATGTGTGTTAAGGTCTCTGTGTGAAGTTGAAACCTTTGCTTTTTTGGCAGTGAAAATACTGTTTTTTTTTCACAAGAAACATGAACACATGTTAGATTGTGCACCGTAATCACAATCAAAGCTTCGAAAATACAATAAAACAGGACCTTTACCATTAAAAGTTTTATAAAATAGTTAAAATAAGATGTGAAATAAAGTTTCTCATATTGTTAACTGGCCATTTCTAGAACAGGAAATGTTTTGTTAATCTAACATGAATATATTGCTGGAACGAGACATTTTATGTTTAGTAAACGAAAAATGTAAATTGCCTCTTCAGCAATCTTAAGTAGATTTATCTTAAAGTTACTTGTTTGTTTAACAAGGCAAAACTGACATTTTTAGGGCAGCGAGTTACCATATGTTTTTTAAGTTGAATCAATGTGTAGAATTTATTTTCTAAAGGAATAGGTTTAAAGTCGCAATGAAATGGAAATGAAAAACTGTAATATTGTGAAATTTTTTTACAAATGATTTGATCTGTGAATGTCATTATTTTTTCAAAATTCATGTGCTCTCATAATCTTTAATCAAAAATGCCATTCTCCTCCCCTCCTCAAAACGATAGATGTGTTCGATTTCATGCTGTGCTGCGCAGACCGATCGGTGGCTGACTTGAAGCAGTGCATGCCGGTTAGAAATTTTGTCCAACTTGGGCTGTCGCTGAAGGCATGTGACTGTGACGTATGGTTTTAAAGTACCTCACCAATCATGCAATACATACGCCAAATTCCAATTTTTTTTGCAATTTTTTTACCATTGCCTCTTGGGTGTAGGGTTAGAACATCTTTTTGTTACATAAAAACGACATCCTAATTCAAACCCCAATTCTAACCTCAACTCCAAGCGACCATGGCTCAAAAATAGACAAAAACATGGAGAAACCTGTATATTAAATAACCTCCATGAGCAAATCTCAAATCTAACCCTAAACCCAAGCGAAAATGGTTTAAAAAACCGAAAAAATTGAGAAACCAATAAATAAAACGACAAAAAAAGATGCGCTTTTTAAGTGAAGGACTGGCATATCATATGCACGCCAAATTGGAATTTGGTGTTTATATTGCACAATTTTCACGCTATTTATACACATCTACATGAGACAGCTCTTTGTAATTGGTCACTTCACTGATGACAACAATCACATGCGTTTCATGTTTAATCCAACCATCAGTTCCATTAATAAACATTATATAAATTCATGTTTTTATAACAGGTAAAACTCATTAATATGCACAAATATGTTATATTGTGCCATGTAAAAAAAATAAAAATGAAACAAAAGACTAAACTCTCTTGGTATTTTAATAGGCTTATCTTTCCTGTTATTTTCATGCATGGGTGATTCTCACGAAAACTTGGTTTTAAAAATGTCAAGCATGAAAATGTAAAAATTGCTTAAATTTACTTTTTTTCCCACCAGACATTGAAAAATAAAGTCTGGAGTAAATGGGAACATTAATTTAAAAACTTTTACTTATCATTTAACACTTTTTGTAACATAATTTTAAAAATTAGGCCTAAAAAATCTCATTACCGCAACAGTCAGAAAACATCAACACTGACATATTTTCAAAATGACATGACAAACCTGAAAGAACATAATTTGGAGATTCTGCACATGCATTTAAAATCAAAGTATCATGCTTCTATTAATTAAATTAACATTTAAAAAGCATCTGTTGCGGTAATGATAATCAAAATGTCGTGTAAGCATTCTGACAAGACGATATTTCAAATTAACTGTAAAACAATGATCTTACCTGGTAGCCATCTTGAAGTAACTGGTCCATGTGCTTGGTCACTCAAAATCAAACTTTATTAAAGTTCTGTATGTGTGCTTAAACTGTTCTCAAAGAGTGTTGCGGAGGATGAGAACATCAGGCATGGATACATCATTTTCCTAATTTTTCTTCATTATTATTATACATGAATATTCAGTAAATATTTTTTCTGTCATCTAAAATTGTCTAGCAAAACATCCATTTATTTTTTTTTCTTAATATTTTTGTGTTAATTTGCTTAAATTACAACATAACGCATGTTCAAACACAGCCGGACACATTGCGGTAATGAGAATTTCAGCAGAAAATGAGATAAAATTTCCAATTATAAATTCTTATGTTGAAATCACACATTGTGCAAGGTAGAACACAGTATTGTGTTAATTCTGATGCTTTTTAATGTTACTATATTACACATTTTAAAGCTAAAATCATTAGTGACGTGGTGTTTCAATGGGTTCGTGAGAATCACCCGCATACAGTATTAACAGTAACTAAATTATATAATATAAAGGGTTTTCTGGTTGCAACTTTTATTAAAAGATTTATTTTTTTGACAAATTCACCTCATTCGCGATTAAAAAAGGAAACACGGCGCACCATCACTACGGCAAGCAGCAGGTTTCTGACTTGACGATTCTGTTTTCAACTCCTCCCGCAATTGCACACGGCAAACCTCGCCGATCGGTCTGCGCAGCGCCGCATGAACTCGAACACACCTGATCTCTCTTTACTTCCGATTATGGCAGGTTGGCGGGATCCAGGAAAAGATCGCAGTGAATAGAAAACAGCTATGTGACCCAACTTCAAACAATCCAATCAGATCTCAGTGGACGAATTAAAGTCCAGCCCTGCCAGAAGCCGTTTCACCATACGTCACCATGAGAAAAATAAGACAATTGCTACTTTTGTTTCATGGCGACTTTAAACCTCTGACCTCTAGCATGCTGACATGACACCATGTGACCTCTGCCATCCAATCAGGGTGAAGTGTTCACTGCTAAATCAGGGCCAGCTCCTCTTAGCCTGTTGTTTGGTGAAATATAAGATGATTAAAGTTTTGACCGCAGTCACATGATGAACAGAAAGGTCTTTAAATGTTAAAGGCTGGTTACAACCTCGAGCAATTTCCCACATTCTGCATCTTGCCAGTGTCAAAACGTGTGATCTAAATATATCACTAATCAGAAGACACATCCAATAAGGTGTAAACTTGCATGTTGACCTGAGGGTGTGAACGGTGAGCTCTGACGTCTCTATTTTAGCTATTAAACATTGATTCAATTAATTTATAGGAGTTTTATTCTGACATGTCAGTTTCTGTGCACATCTGAAAGCATTTACTTTCGCATTAAACACACAATTAATGAAAAACAATCACATTTGCGTATATCCCCAATTCCATGTAAAGCAACAGAATTGGGTTTATCATTTGGGTGAGTGATGGGTGTAATATAGTCCCTCAGAAGAGCTTGTGACGGGTTTGTAGACTGTGTGTTCAGATCCTCTGGGTGTGATGCTGTGTAAGGTTCTAATCTTCAGACCTGCTGGCATGGGCAGAAACTATGGTGAGCTCAGGCGTGCTATTCGCTTACGGCCGCTTCGTGCCTTTGGGACTCTTGGAAATACATCACCAGCGTTCTCTCTCTGACCTGCCACCAATTTGCTGAAGCCACGCAGGAGAGTTTATTGAAGTTTGCATGCAATATGATAAGCAGCTCTGTGGCCTCAGATTTCTGCACGACTGCGAGAATTGCTTTCATTTCTTCGGTGAGGTTTTTTGCGATAACACAGGGCTGTTTCTGGATTGTTTGTTTGAAATGTGTCCTCGTCCTCCAGAGACCAGAAAGTGCTGAACACCGTCAGACGAGGAGAAAAGCTAACCTGACGAGATGATGTGAAGAGAGAGAGAGATCTCATCATCTTATCAGATCTCAGTTCAGAGTTTAGGTGAATGTGTGCTTTGTCTTTCACACATCAGACTATTATGCATATTATGCACCTTTGTAATTCACTGGTAAATGAATGTTTGACTTACATTTATCACATATTTGAATAGATTTGTTCACAAGAAATATAAAAAGAACAAATTAAGATTTATGATAATTCCCTTAAAACATGTGTTAATATATTATGCCAAAGTACTTGATTAAGAAATGATCTTTGTGCATTGTAATACTTACTTTAAACTACTCAGAAGTTCTGTATTAATATGACATCATTTATTTCAGATTTACCTGCACCTATATGCCAAATAAACAAAAACGATTACCGTTCGCTTGAGAAGTGTGGGATATTTTGCTACTATCCCATTAAAATGAAGTAAGATCATTTAAGTCCAACTATGAAGAAGGTTTTGTTTTAGTGGTCAACAGCTTTGAGTAATGACCTTTCTAGAGAGCAGTCGTGACCTGAGCTCATGTCCTCTGGGTTCAGCTGTGACCTCCACGTCAAAGGTCTCGGCCAACTGCAATCGACGTTTGAACAGAAGAGAAACAGCGATGGCCTGATAAACTCCCTGTTCAGCTCATTATATGCTGGTCGGCTGTTGTCCTGATCAAACGTGTGCGTCTGTCTGTCTGTGTTTGTGTGCTTTGAGCATTGTCAACAAATTTTCCCATCTTGTTTGTTTTGCAGGTAAATAATACATATTAGTGTCGGCAGAACAACACAATTTATTTTTCTAAAGAGTCATTATATGAAAATATTTGGTGCAATCAAATGCGGATTATTTCTATATGCCTTGCTTTGATTGAAAAATAAATTATTATATCATGTTATAGCTAGTTAAACACCTCATATTATATAATACTAGATACAATGGCAAGAAAAAGTATGTGAATCCCTAGAAATAAACAGGTTTTCTACAGTAATTTGCCATAAACCACTCCTGATCCTCATTTACGTCACAACAATAGACAAACACAATGTGCATAAGCTGACAACACACAAATAATTTTAGTTTCTTGTGTCTTTTTTGAGAACACCTATTTAACGTTTACAGTGCTGGAGAAGAATGTAAGTGAACCCTTGGATTTAATAGCTTGTTGAACCGCCCTTGGCAGCAATTACTTAAATAAAGTGCTTTTACACTGCAAAAAATTATTTTCAAGAAAAAAAATCTTCGTATTTTTGTCTTGTTTTCAGTAAAAATATCAAAAAATTCTTGAATTAAAGGTGCAATTTGTAAGATATTTGCAGTAAAATGTCCAAAAACCACTAGGCCAGTGTTATATATTTTGTCCAGCTGATTTCTATCAATATCTGTAATGTTTTCAACTACTTGTAAATCGTGAGAAAATTTCCATTCAAAACATTGTTACGGGGCAGTGCAGTCCTGTCAATGACGTTAATATCCATGTGACCCTTTGTCACCGCCTTTACTGACGTAAACCACATGACAACAGTGGTCGAGTTCGAAAAAATAAAATGGCGATCAAAGAAACAACTGGAGCACAAATTTAGTGTAAATAAATGTATATTTTCACTTTTTACACATTTTAATTGCATTTCTATAGCGAGAAATTAGTATTGTAGTTTTCAAATATGTGATTAGTTATCACAAAGGCGCTCTCTGTTTACATTTCAAACATGCTGCTTTTGAAGTGCGTCGGAAAGTCTTTCTCTGAGCTGCCTTCATGCCTCCGAAGTCATTTCCTCATGAGGCAGCGAGGCAGCCAGTGTCGTGGACAAATGCGGAACTATGCGTTAGCGCCTGTCGGGCTATGCGCTTGCTTATGGACTTATGGATAACTCTTTACCGTCTGCCGCTGGTTGTGTCAGCAAAGACAGCTCTCGTAAGCGTACGGGCCAACCAAACGACCCAAGAAGAGTTTGGAACAAAACAAGAGAAATAATGAGAATCAATTTGGTGTTGCATTATCTGGAGGGAGAGAGCTTCGCGACAACATTTAACTAGACCGAGATTATAATCCTGCTTGTGTTTTACGCGATGGGTGAGTTGTTTTGATTCGTAACCCTTCAAAAAACGTATGCTATTATATTGATCACAACATTAGTGTGTAGATTGTAATCAGCGCGTCTTCCCGCGGACGATATGCACATCAAAGGTATTGTACAGCAATATAAATGGTCATTTTAAGACACTTCACAATAAGATTTGAACTGTCAATACATTATGTGACTAACAATTTTGTTTTGAACATCACATATAAACTTACATAATGAAATAAACTATGTCATCAAACGCAACATTTATAAGACTTGATTACCTTATCCATCAACGTGATTTCTCGTTCGCGTCTGATTGATGGCCATCAGCGGTTGAGTTAAAGACTACAAATCCCATAATTCCACGCTGCTTCAGAGCGTCATTAAACAACGTCATTGTTATTGATTTGATCTGGCGCCATCTAGCGGTGCAGATAGTACAAATTGCATCTTTAAGATGAGCAAAACGACCCAAGAAAATAAGTTTAGTGTTCAGACCAAAAATATCAAATTTAAGTGATTTTGTGCATAAAACAAGCAAACAAAATTATTGATTTTTTTTTATTTAGTGTTTAAGAAAAACGTTCAAATTTTTTTGCTTACCCTATTGGCAGATTTTTTTGCTTGTTTTATGCACTAAATCACTTGATATTTTTGGTCTAGAAACTAGACTTATTCTCTTGGGTCGTTTTGCTCATCTTAATTTAAGAGTTTTTAGATATTTTTACTGAAAACAAGACAAAAATACAAAGATTTTTTTTTCTTGAAAATCATTTTTTGCAGTGTAGTAGTTATGAAACAGACCTGCACACCGTTCAGTAGGGATTTTTGCCCATTCCCCTTTACAAAACCACTTGAAGGTCTGGGTTTTGACTAGGCCACTCCTAATGGCACATTTAGTCTTTCTTAAGCCAGTCTGTGTTGGATTTAAGGTCATTGTCCTGCTGCATCGACCAACTTCCAATGAGCCTCAACTGGTGGACAACCACCCTGACATAATCCTGTAGGATATTTTGTTAAACTTGGGAATTCATTTTCCCCTCGATGATGGCAAGTGGTCCAGGGCCTGGTTGCATAAAGCACCTTAAGTTTTTCCCTTAAGTTTGACATTTAAGAGGTAAATTCCCCTTACCTACTGTAAGAGAATAATTTAAAAGTGTTGCATATAATCCCTTAAATGGTTCTCTTAGGGCGGGTGTAGGCACGTTCGGTCCTACAGAGCCGCAGTCCTGCAGAGTTTAGTTCCAACCCTAATCAAACACACCTGAACAAGCTAATCAATGTCTTTAGGATTTAGACATCAGGTTAGATTATCAGTGCTTAGGCTAAAATATGCAGGACTGCGGCTCTCTAGGACCGAACTTGCCTACCCCTGTCTTAGGGTAATCGTTAAGTGTTTCACGACAGCGTTTGTTGTTTAAAATACTATTGTTGCCATGGAGACGCAACAGAAAGATTTTTTTCTTCAACACCCTTTAGTTTAAGGGAATCATAAGGGTGAATTTAAGGGAAAATTACACTTAAGGTGCTTTATGCAACCGAGTCCAGGCCCTGAGGCAGCAAAGCATGCCCAAATCATGATGTTCCCTTCACTGTTACAATGATTTTTTTTGATGTTATTAATTAAGCCTTACCCTTTTTGCGCCATAGTATTTTTCCCAAACAAGTCAACTTTTGTTTCATCAGTCCATAAAATAAATAAACTGTCTGCACACTTGAATCCTTAAAGCAAATTTAATCACCAAGCTTTTGGTCAAGCGACCATCCTCAGGGCATACAGACAATAAATGTCATCAGTCCATAAAATATTTTCCCAGTAGCACTGGGGTTTGCCAAGGTGCTCTTTTGCAAACTTCAGGCTCACAGCAATGTTTTTCGGGAGGGCAGTGGCTTCCTCTGTGGATAGACACCGTTCAAAGACTTACGTTTGGTAGACTCATGAACAGAGATATGTGCCGTTCCAATGATGTCTTCAAGCCTTTAGCTGATACTCGTGGGTTCTTCTTTACTTCAATGAGTATTCTGCCTTCGAAGTAATCTTGGCTGTGCGCCCACTTTTAGGAAGGGTAACTACAGTATTAAACTGTCTCCATTTATAGACAATTTGTCTAACTGTAGACTGATGGATGTCTAAACACAGGGTTCCCACACCTTAGTTAACTTCAAATTCAAGGAACTTTCAAGGACTTTCCAGGTCTAATACCCTCAAATTCAAGGACTAAATGTGGGGACACATTTCAAGTAAGAGCAATGTTACATTGTGTTATCTTTTAAGATACATTGTTACAGTGTCCTTTCAAGGGAACTTGCGCTGCGTCACTGCGGTGACACTTTGGGGACGCCTCCAGGAGTAAGTGCGTCTAAATGTGTGTATCAAATTCAACCAATGGTGAGGCTTAACAACAAAGACAGGGTGACGCGGGAGCCAGGAAGTATATCATTATCTGAAATATGGCCAAAGACGGCGTTATAGGGATTCAGGAAGTATGGCAAGGGAGACGCAGCTTCTCGTTCCCTTCTCAGGGAACAACAGTTACATACGTAACCCGAGACGTTTTCATGTGTCAAACACAACTATGCAAAAAAGCATTTTGGTATGAATCAACATTTCCATACAGAAGATATAAGCATTTAAAGTGAACAGTTTAGCACGTGTGTAGACTTTTTATGATATTATCCTACACTACACAAATTTTTTTTTCTCCATAAAATAGACTCAAGTACTTTTATTGACTTGTATCTATGTATGCATATATTTTCAAAAACTTCCCAGGGCCTTGAACTATTTACCCCAGATTCACAAACTTTCATGGATATCAAGGACCCGTGGGAACCCTGTAAAAATTTTGAGATTGTTTTGTATCCCTTTTCAGCCTTACAACAACTCTTGAGAGTGCCCCTTTTTGCGAGGCATGGTTTATAAGAGCTGGTGCTTCTTATGGACAGCCATCTTAAAATGTTTAAGTGTCTTTTTATCAATCAAAGTATCATTTAACCACACCTTTGAACTCATTTTATTTCAAATTAGCTTTCATCAAAGTATTTAGTCTATGGATTCACTTACATTTTCCTCTAGCACTGTGAATGTTTCATGTTTTTTTTTTTTCAAAATAGACACAAGAAACTAGAATTATTTGTGTTTTGGCAGCTTATGCACATTGTGTTTGTCTATTGTTGTGACCTAGATGAGGATCAGATCACATTTTATGGCAAATCACTGTGGAAAATCAGCTCAATTCTAGAGGTTCACATACTTTTTCTTGCCACTGTATATTTAAAAATGTTTTGAAAGATGGTTTGTTAGCGTGAGCGGTAAAAACATGATTAAAGGTGGCAAAAGATGTACTGTGACAGTGCATTCACATCTGACGCAATTCAGGCTATTCGCGCGTAGTTGGATGCTTGACCATGTTAAGTTAACTCGCTTCATTCGTGTTCGTGAAATTCGCGTCATTTGCACATGAAATTCAGACGCGAATACACTCAATTTGCCGTCCTTAGCTAGCTTGTAGTCTTTAGCCCAAATTAAGAAAAGAGCGTTTTTTACAAATACAAAATCCTTTTTTATTCCTGTACAAAGATGTGTCGTACAGCTCCAAGTGTCCACATACAGCGACAATTATTTTGTTCTCCGTGGTTATTTCGTATTTCTCCTTTCGCTCACTACGTCATAATCACATCACTACTAGAGCAAGCTCCTGATTGGTTACGCATGTCAAATGCCCAAAATGCTCAATTCGCACCTCGCATTCGTGTTGCAGAATATGTCTATTGCATCTTTGCATTGACTTAACATGTAAATCACTTGCGCTTAAGGCTTCATGTGTGAACGCACCATGAGGTTTAAGTTGTTCAGCAGCTGGCAATCTGAGCTTTGCACATCAGTAGACTGAAACAGGCTGAAGAAATAACAGACAGGAATGATAATGATGACTTCTCAAAGATAAACAAGCTTCAGCCCTCACTTTAAGTTGATTCTTTTGGCAGATACTTAAAAACCAACTTTTTAAAAACCAAAATGTGTAATGACACCAATACAGTTTTTTGTTTTTATTGTAAAATCCTGATTTATAGATTTGTACATGAGCATTTGTTATATATTATTTATTATACAGTATATAGTGACAGTAAAGATCTCATCTAAATATGTGTGCAAAGTTGGTGGTTGCCAGGGCATTGCTATACAAGTGCAAAAGTGTTTAATAAGGTGTTGCTACATTGCTAGGGTGTATCTAAATTGTTGCTAGTAAGTGGGTGCTAACTGGTCCATGAGTCCACTGGTCTGTATGCTTCAGGTCACTCTATTGGTCCATAAGTGCAGATATTTATGCAACAAGCATGAACCTTCACAGCAGTGGTAGTTAGTTTGTTCTTAACTCACAGTATAGGTGATAGTAATAGTGATCTGTTGTACTTGAGTGTTTAAGCAAGTCATGATGATGCGTTTCTGTTTTTTCAAAATGGCACACTTTCTAGTGCTTATCTTACATAAGATAATAAGTTTGTTTTTATTTGATGTGTTTTTTGTATGTGTTTCTTTCAGATTTATTCTGAGTGTTTGGATGTGACAGGACAATGGCGACGCCTCGTTCCCCGAGAAGACAGAAGGTCACACGCACATTTTTCCCCAGTGTGTGTATGAAAAAATCTGTGACACAGATGGTGATGCCAAATCCATCGCAGGTGCCCTCTGCGCAGAGCCTGAACAAAGACATTCCCAGCTCTGGGAAAACGGCTTTGTATTGTGTTGTGCCGAAATGTCTGCATAAGGCCAACACAATCAATACCGCAGAACAATGTCAAGCATTAACCCTGACAGTTTACCTCCTCAAGATCTCGACAACATTCACCTGCTGCACGAATTAAACGCTTAACAAACGATTGCTGATTCGTCCGCTGTGAAAAAATCCTGATTGTGCACCTTTAAGCCGCTCTGCGTCCTTTTCACGGCGGAGGGGAAGCGTCTCCACAAACATGAATGCCCTTTTAATGATTTCCTGCATCATTCAGACCCTATTCAGAGACAGGAGTGTATGTGGAGTTCATTTCCCTGCTGTTTCAGCTCCGCGCGCTCTCGAGAGCTCTCGAGCCTCAATGACCCTGAAGTAGTCATTCATCGTCTCAATAGCTCGGCCGTGCAACCTCAAGAAAACTCACCGACAATAAAATCTGCAGATTTTTCCATCCTCTTTTTCGTCCTTGAAAGGATGATCGTTATCATCCATCAACAAATGGGCAATTAATCACAGCGGCTCGGGATGCGGTCGGCCTCTCGCGTCTCTGGCTCCGCTGGCACGGAGAAAAGGCCAAACGCGAATTAAAAGGCCGACTGTTTATGAGCCGCACGTCAGGGCGAAGTCCAGCGGCGACGATAATGTGGTTTTCTTTTACAGGGAAGTATTATTCCCAAAATCTCAAAAAAAGCCACGGGGGGTGTGGGGCTCCGGGCGGATGCCGGTCTCATCATTTGGAGAAAGGAGTTGGGTGGTTTTTTTTTGGAATCTAGATTTAATTTAGTTGCCGATGTTGCTATCAGTGGCAAACAAGCTGGCAGCCCCAGCGGTCTGACGGTCCCTGATAAGCGCACTGCTCCCAGCTAAGCCTGATTAGTGTTGGCCCCTAAAAGGCTTTGTTATGAGAGGCAAATAGACTGTGGAACAGCAGCCTGGGACCTCACTGATATCAACAATCACAGAGCGAACTCTAACCCCACCCCTCCGAGGAACACCATCTGTGTGTCAGACACCATTTTGTCTCCTTTCAACTGGTTTTAGTTTAGGACCCATCGGAGTGGCACCCCAACACTCTATCAACACTTTTGTTGTACAAAAGTCTTAAAACAAAGCAGCAGCAACAACTCACCGCACAAAACATCTCTAGGTTATGTGTAACCTTTGTTTTCCGAGAAGGGAACGAGACGCTGCGTCAAAAAAGGAAACTATTCTTGGTGGATGTAAAACGTGGTTTTGCTTAATTTGTCAACATCTCACAATATCTTTTCAGTTCTTTTGGCTGGCTTCTGTATAGTGAGTTTATCAGACACAAAATATATGAGAATCATGCGTATTACTGTTTAGTTTTATTTTTTGCATTTCTTGGTTGTAGCCCACCAGTTGAAAATCTCTGATGTGCAACATTGGTTTGTTCATTAATTTAAAAATCCTATACAGTACAAACTAAGAAAATACCCCAAACCTGTCCTGCATGAAACGTGCCATCGTCCGCTCATAAAACGGAAAACAAAAGAAGTGGGTGTGCAGATAGGAAGAGTGTGAATGGCTGTGTTGGCTGTAATGTATTCCTGCAGGCTGACAGCAGAAGCCCTCTCAACACGCTACAGGTTTCCTTTGTTCCCGCAGACAGAGATGAATCTCCCCCCTTCCCGGACCCTCGCCCCCCCGAACCCGGGGCCCGCTGGTGGGGACGCCTTTGTTCACCACGCTCCATTATGTGAGCCATTACCACGGCGCTTCGTATTTATATGCGCATATTGATGACCTCAAATAAAGAAAATATTAATGAAAGTATAACAAAGACCGAGTGACGGAAGTTGTGAATGATTTTTTTTTTTTGGAGAGAGAGGTGAGAAAGTTCTTCTGGATATTCTTCACAAAGAAATAAGCAGAAATGAGCTGTATGGAATATTTTAAATTTAATAAGGCATGTGGCTTTTTCAAGGGAATGTGTTTTATTCAATCTGCATAAACAAATATGAATGACTAAGTAAAGATGGGAAAATTTGCAGTGCATCTGTGGATTCACATCTTTAAAAATTTCCGATTTTGAAATGATTATTAAAAAGTGGGATTGTCGATTAACACAAACAAAAGCACAACTTGCAGTATAGTTTAACAAACATAAATCTCTGACAGAAAGCAGAGCACAAGATATTCTGAAGATTTTGACAAACTGAGGATTTAGTCGAAATGATTGTTATGGTATTAGAAATACTTGTTTTGAACCCAGACCGTTCCATCAATGCAGATGTAGTTGATGTTTATCGTCTGTTTTTGTTGTTTGATTGACTTGATCTTTCTCGGTTTCTCTCAGAAGATGTGTTTGTGGAAATTTTAAGGGTAAAAACACAGCTGTCATTTCCCGTAGACCTTCTGTTGTCGTGTCCCAGGTGAGAATCACACGCACACACAAACACACTGAAGCAATTAAAGCCTTACTGTAGTATTACTCTGTTTCAGCAGCAGTACTAAATCTTTATGAAGCTGTATGTACACTGTTTTACATGACATCATGTTTCATGTGTAATTCAATGAGTTGCATGCAGTTTAATTGCAGAAATGATATTAGATTTTGGATGTGTGTTACTCATAACTAGAGATGTAACAATTACCGGTTTAATGGTTAACCGCGATACAAATGTCCAATGGTTACTGTGCCATTTTTTTAAATAACCGTACCAGTGTCACGGCTCGAAAACACCTGTCCATCATCAACTAATATAAGAAATAACGTGATACAAACACATTCATTCACGTCTGCTTTCATGTGTTTGTGCTTCACTGACTGAATTTAAATGTTTAGGGAAATCTAGTTGTACTGACACATGTTTACTAAATATTTCTATAGACAGATCCATCTTTGTTATTTATTTTTTATTAATGATGTAATCTGAAAAAAGCTCCTTTCTACTCCGTTTGTTTCTTTTGTGATTGGTGTGAGCGCAGGTGTCGTGCAGTTTACTCCTGGATCATAAAATATACTCGATTTCTCACAACGTACGCAGACAGACTTGTTGATTTGTCTTGTGTTTACTGTATGAAAATCTGATTTACTCACTTGTGTTTTATCTGAACTAGATTTATCTCATGACCCCAAATGTGCCATGATTAAATTATATTTATTTGATATTTATGCTAACAAAAGCACACGTAGGCCTATGTGTAAAATCAATTTTAAATTTGGTTTGCATCAGTACTTTTGTACATTTCTAGACATTGTTAACAAAACCACGATAATATCAATAACCGTGGTGATTTTGGTCACTATAATAATACATTTTCATACTGTTTCATCTCTGCTCATAACTTTGGACTGTATAGGTGTTACATACTGCAAATGTTGGAAAATGCTGCACAGGTACAGATATTTACTTTTGCGATGCTTGTAATTACAAAACTTTACCATTATTTTCTAAATGTTGACAAAAACTATTGCGTAATTATGGTTTCTATTAATCGAATTCATGCGACTAAAATGTAATTTTGTTGTCTATGGGAGTTTATATGGGAGTTGGGCACATTTTCAATTCACTATTTTAATTTGCGCAAATTGAAGTTCTTCCACCCTGAAGCTATTTTGGGGATTTTCGCCTGGATTTGGCCTACCCAATTTCAAAAGATTCCCATACCCACATGCAGAGGTTTACATACAAATGTTTGGTATCATTTTACAGGAAACCCTTTGAAATTACATAAAACACTGTTGAAAGGGCTAAACATGGTTGTATGTGATGTCAGTCCTCTAATAAACACAAAAATAAATAGGCGCTTTTTGATGTTTTGTTTTCTAAAGTTTTTATTTGAAAGTGTATAACTCTGGCCCTGAGTGCCTCAGCTCCCTGCAGACAGTTTTGTTTGATTCCAGCAATTGTCAGCTTACAGAGGATTTTTTTCTCTATCATAATCTATGCAAAAGTTATTTTACTCCAACTGATGGGAGGAATAATACCCTTTTTGTATACAATTTCTGCCTAAAAACATTTGAAGTGCTCCCATAACCACATACAGTGGAATAAATGCAATTTCTTTATATCATTTTAAAGAAAACCCTTTAAAGTTACATAAAAAGCTGCTGTTTGTGACAAATAGTGTTATTTAGTTGTTTTCCATATGATAAAACACCACATTTTCTTTTTTATGTTGTAAATACTGTCTTTGATAGTGTATAACTCTGGTTCTGTGTGCTCTAGCAGACTGCAGACAGTTCTGGTTGTTAACAGCAGCAGACAGTAAACACCCAAAAAAAGAATGATCTCTTTAGCATGTCGCATTCAAAAGTTATTTTCATTTTACTGAAGTGTGCGAAAATAAATTTTTCATATAAATATTAATTTTTTGTTTTGGACATATAATAAATAGCAAGGGATTATTCATGCACACAACCAAAGAAAATGCTGTGAATGGACCCATTTTTTAGAGTAGGACCTAAGAGAAAAGATGGTGTATCATTTGTGGCTATATGTGCTATCTGAGGCAGTCCACACTCAATTTTCCCATATGTTTACAAAAGACGATTTTTTACCTTATTATTCATTCAACTATTGTTGGATATGTGTTGATAATAGAACAAAAATAACGCTGTAGCCTTATTCCTGAGAATGAGAGCTTTCGTTTGATATAAGACTTGCCCATGTTTGTCATACTTGAAAAATATGAAATATGTGAATATTAAATCATATAAAAAATTATGGGGGGGGTGATAGTGTAAATTAAGTGTAAATAACTTTCTTACAGTAAAAGATTTCTCAACTGCTGGAGAAAGTAGAGAGTCTAAGCTTTCAAACAGTATCTCATATGTGTTACTGGGGTCCATGATGGACCATTAAAGATTAAAAGAATATTTTATTTGAGTCAAAATACGAAATTTTGTACCCGGGACTGGGTCCTCAGGGTTTAAGAGGTTAACCCTGTGTTCACACCAGTTGCGGTAGTGGCAGCAAAAATTCAGTATTTGCGCATGGTTGGACACTTGAACATTTTGAGTTTACTCGCTTCATTTGCGTTTGAAATTCTAATCATCCGAGACATTCACGTGGAAATTTGCGTCATGGGAGGGGCTTCTGCGACTCCGCTCACTCCCTGGAATCACATCATTACTAGAGCTCCTGATTGGTTAACGCGGCACGAATATCCGCCAAAGTTCAGATTTTTCACCTTGTGTGTTTCCCGCGGCAACGTTCAATTCGCCATTCGTGTGTACCGCGCCGCAGGATGCCTATTTGCGTCTTTGCATTGACTTAACATGTTAATCACTCGCGCTTGCTGCCTCTTCCGCGTCTGGTGTGAATGCCACATAATGTAAATGCCGCTAGTGTAGCATATGACGTGTATTTGTTCCAAAACACAATGAAGTTTAATTGACACCGTTTGACATCAACACTCTTTTCTGTTATCTTATTTGATTGTGTGATTATTCACATTTAACGCTGAAAATTCCCTCCAAAACATATTTGTGTCATGAGAACCACTGATCTGTTTCTAACCCCTGCTGCGCCTTCACCTGTTTAATGAAACAAAACGCTGTACAGAGTTTTTAAATGTTTGACAGTGATATGAGAAGGCCCAATAATGAAGCTTTTCTGTAATGTGCTAATGTGTCACACTGTTTGAAACAGACCCCAGTGTGTTCACAAGCTGCTTTTAAAAGACATCAGTTCCCAGGTGAGGGTCTCACCCCCCTCCTCTCTATACACCAACCACAAAACCCATACCTCCGCAGGGGCCTTGGGGTCCAGATGCCCTTTGGGACGTAATCACAGATTCCTGCAGTGGTTAATTCCCCAGTAAGGCTCATACACTCCCACACAAACAAACCAAATCCAGGGAGCTTAAAACCACAAAGCATTATGGGATTGAGAGTAAGAAGTAGATCATGCACCACTGGATGCTCTTTTATTTTGTTGTTTAGACATTTTAGTGTTCTGGTCACTTTTAGTTGTGACCAACACAGGATACAAATAAGCTCATGTAATGTTTAACATTGTTTATTAAAACTGCATCCACAGGAAATTTCATACCTAGAGAAAAAAGTTTCTCTGGAGACTTATTTGAGTTCTATGACAAAAAATGGAGGGCATAACTGTGCATGGTCACTTTATGAGAAATGTTTGTATATTTTGATTGCCTGGTGTTGTGGTAAATATAAGTGAAGTTTAAAACATTGTTAATATAATTTTGGTACAGAGACAAATCGAAAAGTTTCACTTTGTTTTCTATTTCAATTGCTATGAGAAGTAATCAAAATGTTAAAGGATTCGTTTGTCATTTTTTCCCTGATCAACTAATAGATAATAGTTTCACCTCAAAAGAAGGAATCAGGTAACTTTGTACCTCAAATAAAAACACTAATTAAAGATACTGAAGAATCACAATTCAGATCATCAGTTGATTTTGAGGTTTTGATAAAAATAAGTACATTAAATCCCAAAATGCTCTAAATAGTTAAAGGTATAGCAGAGGATTTTCTCGAATTTAAGAAAAGAACCGCCTTCTCCACTTTTTAAAAAATGCAATTGCGCAACGCTCCTGATTGACAACTAGGAGGACCAATAGTCTTCATGATCCACCCGGAAAAAGAAAATCCTCCGCAATACCTTTAATAGTCAATTTTCTGATAGGTGTACCGTCCTAAATGTTTAACTAATACAAAGATGCATCTCCATCCACATGCGCTTGAAATTTTGTTTGAAAACATGCTAAAACTAAAACTTACTTAATGTTTAAAGAGTTATTAAGAGAGATAAAGTTCAGACCTGACAGATGTTAAAAGAGTTAATAAGAGCCCTAAGACATGAAAACGATCTTCCTCGTGCTGACTGACAGATCCAAAGCATGGACAGATGCGCACGACCCCAATACATGCAAACATATCTTTTTTAAAAATATCTGTTTTGACAAGAATTCACGCAGATATAATCTGTTATGTCTTAATTGAATGTTTGATTAACTGATTATGTATAACATTATATTAGATCCTTGCATTACAGTAGATCATAAAAACATTTATTTTCCCTAGTATTGTTTACGATTTGTGTCGAATCTGCAGTGATTTTGTTTTTGATTAGATTTATATAGATTCAAATCAAACATCGTTTTGTAGGTTTGTTTTATAGAGAATGTCAAAATACAGAAATATATATAATTTGCTCATTCCAACTCAGTTTGCCAGCACACTGTAAAACCCGACAAGTTCAGAGTACTCAAAAATTTTGTTGAAACTGATTACATAATTTTTTTTTAAGTAAACCAACATCAAAAATTTTAAGTAAAGATAACTTTAAAAATTTCAGTTAACCCAAATTTAAAAGTTTACGATTCATTTTATTAATTCTTCAAGTACAATATATATAAAACTACTGTTTATTATAAGGACTGTTTACCATATATATTTTTTGCATACCGTACTTAAAATCTCTTTTTACCATTAAATTTTGTTCATAAGTCACAGAAACAGATCATGTGACTCATGAAAATGTAATACCAGTGAAAGTGTGTTGAGACTGAACTCAGTGCAAACTTTCACACAGTCATAGTTTATATGATAAACCAACATGTATCCGACCTACAGCCTAAGCACAGGCACTACACTTCTGAACAATGGTAACCACAAAACTAAAAAATAGCAAACTCTTCTAAATCTCCAACATAAATAAATGTTTAACACTATTGAGTCTTTCTCTTTACTAAAAACCACATAAAATAGCACTTAATTTCAAAAAATGCTCTCGTATTGCAGGCTCATGCAAAGCATGCTGGGAACTGGAACCTCCTCAACCAATCGTGTTGATTTAACCTTAAAATGAAGTAAATTTGCAGTGCCAGACTCTTTCTTAGCTAACCTGGCAAATTGAACTCATCACAATCACCAAAAGTTTGTAATTATTTGCAGTGTTTGTTACAATGAGGCTGTGGTATTGAAATGGCTCCGTTTGGAAGTAAAAAATAAATTTTTTGAGTTCTTTGACTCATTTTATTTGAGTTTGTGGAACTTAAAATGGCAAACTTGTTGAAAACACATAAAAATTTAAAGCTCAATAAACTTTTTCACAGTTTTGAGTTCAGTTCACTCATTTTAAATGAGTACATTGTACTGTTCGGGTTTACAGTGCACGGGTCACAAATGTATCTCGGATGGCTGAAGGGTGAGTAACAAGTAAATCATGTGTTCATTTTCATTTTTGGCCGAACTATCCCTTAAAAATGAAATATTTCCTTGAATATTCTGTTAGGAATGTGAGCTTTTTAAAAACAGGCATTTTCTGGGAAATATTCATCTGTTCTCAGGTGTAAATTTGCAATCTCTCTCAGGTCTCTATGGTGATGGTGTCAGTGGTGTAAGAATGTTCTTGAGTGAGTCAACAGATCATGTGATGATTGGTTCGTATTCACTGTCTCCTCTCGTTTAATATGGGACTGTTTCAAACATTTCCCATAGGCATCTCTCCTCAAAAACCCTTATGAATAGTGTGTTGTTTATGGATGCTATGCTTTTGTTACTGGCCTCAGATCAGGTGTGGGTCTTTGTAAACAAAACGGTACCATTGTTTTAAAGATCACGTGATGTCAGATCTGTAATTTTTCATCTTGGGTTCAAGGTTCAAGAAAGAAACTGGGTTAAGAGACGATCTAAACATGACACACGTTACTTTACAGTATAGTCCAAACTTCAGTTTGGCATCGTCCTCAGTGTTATCGTCTGTACCACACTCAGAGTTTAATGATCTGTAAAAACACATACACAGTGAGTCATTATTGATGTTTGTCGTGTCCAGCACAAAGACCATCAGGGATTAAAAAACATCTTCAAAGCCACACAGACACTGCGAGGATGTAAAGTTAAACTCTACAAATACCCCCAAAACAACATGTGCTGGTTTGATACAATGAGCCGGGTGAACAAAGGGGAGATCAATTGTTGATTTTAATAAGACATTGTTCAGAAGTCTCATCATATTTAATTTGATAGTGAATGGGGGGGGGGGGTGATTTAAAGAAGAGAGTGTTCGTTCTGTAATGAGCCATTATACCCAGCCCTCCTGGGCAGAAACTAATTGGTGCAGGATTAGCATTGAGGAAACAGGGCGACCCAAGATCTTCTCCATCTTTATGCCTTTCAATGACCAGATAAATGCCCAAACACACCAGGTGCCCAGTTTGAAGCTAAACAGCCCTTATTTCTCAAAATTTAGTTTGGAGTAATGCTGTAATCTCTTATGGCCAATGGCAAGAATCTCACCTGCTTATTCAAGACAGAAAATTACTGCGGATGAATTAGACAGCAGGGATCAACTGTAAAATTGTAATTGTTTAGTTATTTTATATATTTAAATTTGAACAATATTTCATTGTAAAAGTAAATTTTCAATGTAACATATATTTTTATAAGACACTTCATTCACATGTTTTTACAGTAAAATTACAGTTTTTTTAAATGTAAGGACGAAATTAGCATGCAACCCTTGACAGAACTGACAAATATTGCGTTATTTCGTGATAGTTTTGCGCGTGTAGGTCCAGAAAGCTGTTTTCAACAATGATAAGTAAATTCCTAAAGCGGTCATTTTTTTCTTATAACGCATTGTGTTTCTGGTTTCATGTGTTACAGTACTGATCAATCTACAGGTTATTTAGTGATTTTGACTTCTCTGAGATTTTCAAAATAAAATCGGGTTTAAATGTCAGGAGTTCCTGTCGGGATGAAAGTAACACTTGTTACTTCCTGCTAATATTGTTGCATTATTTTGAACATTTATATTATTCTCATTGATTTATTTAATTTTTATAGTGTTCAAACTGTTGAAAAAAATTTTATTCTCAACAATTCAAGTTTGTACTGTCGGTTTGCTTTTAAAACGTATTTGCTGACACTGAAATATAAAATGAAAATGTGATTTAATATTTTTTGCAAAGATAAAGGACAAAATATGTTTGCAGTTCATATTAACAAGGTCATAGTCATGTATATTTAATACAAACAATGCAAAAATATCATTCTGTTTTGTTACTTTTAACCCTCTTGTGTGTTACTTTCCCAGCTGACAGGGTTAAAAGTAAAAATGCTATTATGTTCAAAGTGAAATTATACTGAAGTCATTTTACATTTGATCAAAATTGCACCTTGTATAGATAGAACACACTTTTGAGTTATTGACCAGAGCAAAAATATATCTCTGTCTATGACATTATCTTTAAAAATTAAGTTTTTCTAAAAAATTGTACTTTCGCCCATGCTTTACCAAATCCCTGCCACGCCACAGAGCGCCACTCATAGAGTTTAACATTAAATAAAATCATATTTGATCAAAATCATGAACAATTAACTCAGGCTGCTAATGCATATTTTGCATCTTGAAGTAGAAGCTATCTGACTAAGCTTGGGCTATTAAATGTGCACGCTTTTCGTCCAGTGTGCGACCCCCTTAAGCCTGCGTCCAAAATCACATACTGTGACAATAGGTACTGAATTAGATGAATTATCTACTCATCAACCGTTTAAACAGTAGGTACTTTATAGTATGAATATGGATATTATGAATAAAATTGGACGTACTACACCCGCCATGTTTTTGCATTTGAATAGAGCTGCGTTGCCGCTTTTGGGCATTTAGAAATAAAACGATGCCCCTCCATCTTCTTCTTCTTTGTTGGATAAGTTCTCTCCCAGGGATAACGGAATAGCAAGTGTCCATCGAATGAACACTATTTCATCTGGGTACTTTTTGCCTACTGTTTTTCGAATATTATGAATTTAGACATACTATTAGCCTCGCCTACTGCTTTTTGCCTACTATAGACCGTTTCACCGGACCATTTTTTAATGGTCTGACTATTTGCTAAACTGAACTCTTGAACAAATACCTTATTGAAAATAACAAATGTCCTAAGTAACCTACGTGGGTTTTTTTTGCTTGTTATATAATAAACTACGTTTAAAGTACGTTGTTGTATTTATTCTTAGCGGAGTTTACCGGAAGTTACGTGATGACCACGGACAGCTCTTGTTTATGTTGTTACTGCTGAAACCGTCTATATAGTATGGAAGTAGGTAAGTGACGGCTCTAACACACTAATGATTCTGTTTTCTCTCCTTCTGTTTGTTTAAAGAATCATGAATGTGTTTGTTAATGATATTAGTTAAAGTAATATTAACAGCGCATGTGAAACACATGTTGGCTCACCCTGAAAACACATCTGAAACATTCACACACACGCTGTTCGAGATTTCGTGGTAACACGACAGTAATTTCTTCAGTCTCTGAAAAACATAATTAATAAACGTCGATGGTAAGGATGTGTCATATTGTGTAGGTTCGGCAGATCTCCGCAAACAGATGTTCGTGTAGAGCACAACTTCATTTAAGTAGGAAGAAATATGTTTTTAATTATCAGACCACCTGGGGCTTGATGGACCTTACAAGCTATACGCAGAACAGATGTAGCCATTCTCCTTAATTAAGTTTGATTTCCATTTGACAAATTAAAAAGAATATTCCCCGCAATGTATAAAGGTATTAAAAAATGCATTTGCAAAGGTTGTCGAGTCATTTTATGCAAAGTGTGTAAACAGTTAATTTGTCATTCTCTTAAAGCGTAAGACATTAATAATTGACTCCTAATGAGAACAAGAAAACCACAGTAAACACTCATTTCCCATATGGATAAAGATCTGCCTGCCGAATATAAAACAACAAACATGTTGTGCGTTTGTTATTTGTATTAATAGCAAAGTGATGTGATTAGGCAATAGGCAAAGTGAGATTATTCATTCATTTACATGAGATCTGCCAATCCGTATGTATTTTACAAGATGGCCTGGAGTAAAGTTTTTTACGTTTACGCGAACGTACACGCGCGGTCAAACGCACAGCCTTGCAAAACATAGTTACGTGTATGCAGACGTTCAATGCATGTGCATTGAGACAAAATGCAATGCCTCTCATTGGCTTCATACGACCATGTGCAACCAACATGATATCACGGCAAGTCATGTTATAGTCACAAAAATTTGATTAATTTATTTGTGTCCATGGCACGAAATTCAGCTTTTTTGTGTCTTCAGCACTTATTTCTATAAATAGTTTTCCATGTCCATGGCTTTCTTTTCCGTGTCATTTTATTTATTGTTTTATTTATTGTTGGGTTGGGGTTAGATTTGGGTACTTTTATGTTTTGGTTTCTACATGTTTTTCTTCCGATTAGTTGGGGTTAGAGTTGTGGTTTGGGTTAGGATGTCTAAAAATGTAACAGAAAGTGATTTTAACCCTTAAGCGACAATGGTAAGAAAATAGGAAAAAACTAGGAGAAAACAATACATAAAAGTCCACGAAAAGTCGTGCCTAGGACACGAAAAACTATTTATAGAAATTCATGATGAATGACATGAAAAACACATTCGTGCTCAAGGCACAAAAAAGCTGAATTTCATGTCACGGAGACAAATAAATTAATAAATTTTTTCGTGACTGTAACACGACTTTCCGTGAGATCAGTCTGTGTGCAACCTAAGCGCACAGAAGTATTACGGTTACAAAAATCCAGCCGACTCTCGCGTATGCATTTGTATACATTTGTATGACCACTTTCGTACGTTTTTGCACAATTTGGGTTAGGGTTTCATTATTTTAATTCATACGACAAATTTGGGTGAGATTAGGCTGGAACTGCACAGTCGTACAGGATCAGCTTTATAGACTATAAGCCAATCAATGACAAAACCTGAAATATAAATAATAAATAATAAAATTGATAAATACTGATGGTTATATAGACTGTTGAAAGAAGAGCTGTGAAAGAACTGAATCCTAAAGTTGTGCTATTTCGGTATTTAAACTGTGAGTATACAAATCTTTTGCATGCACAAAATGATCTGGTAATCCTCTGCATATCATATATAACATCTCTGTTCTGACTCATTATTTGATCAGTATGACATAATTAAAAAGCACCTATTACATTGCTAAATAACAACGTTATTTTGTGTATTTGGTGTAAAATGAAGTAAACTGTTGTCTATAATCTGTGTGTTTGTTGTAGTCCAAGAAAAGAGGTTTAAGTTGGAAACGATAACTTGCATCGTTAACTTTGGGATTTGTACCTTTTGCATATCGTTAACATGAACTAATACACACTTACAAACCAAAGGAAATGTAAAATCGTGAATCGGATAATTGGTGCTCTTTAATAGATTCAAAACAGATTTTCTAAATGAAAATCTCACTGAATAAAACATGCAAATGTGATAAGGTCATGTGAGAACACGTTGAAATGTTCATTAACTACTGCACAGTATTCAGCAAGCAGTCAGCTTATGTTGTATTCCTAACACAGACATGTAGTACGGATTTGACTCCCAGGACAGATAACTCAAGCAAAGCGTGGGATCCTGGGTAATGCGAATGGGAAATAAATGCTTGTATTTGGGGAAGATGGTATTTGCTGGCCAGGAAAGACCCTGTGCTGAATACTAAAAATGCGACCTTCTCGTCTCCTTCAGTTACGTGATGGGGTCCAAACGATACTCAGGTTGGTTTGTATGTACTCACACTATTTTCAAGCATCACCCAGTATCTAAATCTTACTGTTTCTCTTGAGCAGCCTATCATGGACGTCTCTGAGACAGAAGCCATCTGCACGTGCCCTAATGGTACCATAATATCCAGCAGCGAGCACCTACAACCTTATCATCCATCCAAACTGCAGGAGGATCCCGTCTGGAGTGGTCAAGGTTGGCAAAGCATGTTAAAATATGCAAATAAAGGCTCTTTAAAGCCTGCACAGTGGTTGGTTTCCGAGTCGAACGCTAACGATTATTAATTTGGGGCGGATTTAATCTCAACACACGGATAAGGCCTCTTTTTCTGCGGTCAGGAACGTTGATTGGATTTTAAAAAGCACAATCTGAAAAAACTTTCACATTAGCAAAATAATAACCCAATGACATGGCTCGATTCGTTTTCCTTTCACATATTAGACCAACCATGTGAGAAATTGGAAGGAAACTGTTCAAGTGCGTTTCTCCACTGCTCAACGCTGATAATGAGTCGGGCTGCTAATCCACGAGTCTGCTCGGCTGTCCGAGGTTAAAGACGAAGAGACGACCGTCCTGTGTTGAAGGATCACCAACTGTGACCTGTGACGTCACTTAAAAATTACTTACAACCAGATTGCATTATGGTATTAACACATTTTTAACATGGTCATTTTGATGATATTACCATACAATCAAAACTCGTCATCTGGTCACTAACTAAACCAGTACAATATCAGCTTGGCCATGTGAGTAGCCAGCAAACAACCTTTAGGATGGCTTGTTTTTATCCAGCAAGCACTGAAGATAAAGTTGTGAGAATTCATGCTATTGTATTCCCGCCTGATATCAATCAGATCTGACTCTTCCCTTTTACTCCATCAGACGCTTCGTCGCTCATGTGTACGAGAGGCCTAAAGGACTGTTATAATAAAAAACTGATCAGATGTTTCTGTGTGAGAGTCCCCTACATACACTAGACAAATATTGAGAAATAATAGCTGCAGTTCACGTGTTGTAAATCCAAGTAGTTGTTCTCTACGGGCCGGAAAGCCTCAGCGCGTCAGGTCATCTTCTGTTAAATCAACAACAGCGTGACACTGTGGCCGGGTGTCCTGACAGCTCGTGATAAATGAGTGTTTGTCTCTGGGGTCTTGTGTTCAGACTCGGAGGGCTGCTGGGATATTGGAGAAGAGAGTTCTCGCTTAACAGCTGTGTGTTGGAGCGGACGCGTGTGTGTCTGTTGTGATATTAATGTTTGTCACTTTTGTAACAGGAATCAGAATACAATATTATTATCTTACATTGCAGATTGTATTTTTTACACAAACACAGATTTTTGTGCCTATACTGGTCTATACTTGTATTAAAATAACTAATAGACGTTATTTTATTTGGTGTTTATTATTGCTCCTGAGCACAGATGATAAAAGATGTGTTCGACTTCATGCGGCCCTGCGCAGACGGATCGGTGGCTGGCTTGAAGCAGTGCATGCCGGTTAGAAATTTTGTACGACTTTTGCTGGCGCCGATGGCATGTGACTGTGACGTTAAAGTACCGCGAGAGCGATTCGAGAACAACCGGCCAGCTCAGCTGGCGCATCTTCTCCCGAGCGACTGGGCGTTGTTCTGATGATGACACAGCTCTTCATGATTGGTCGCCTCACTTATGATAACGATCACGTGTGTTTCATGTTTAATGTAAAACATATGCTATATATATGTTATAAATATGTTATATTGTGTCATGTAATAAAATAAAAATCTAAATAAGCGAAAAACCAAACTCTATTGGCATTTTAATAATGTTTCCTGTTATTTTTGGGCATACAGTATAAACCGCAACTAAAATATTCAGGGTTTTTGGTTGCAACCTTTATTAACTCTTTCCTTGCCATTGATGAGTTATCTCGTCAATTAAGAAAAAACATTTTCATAAAAACGTGTTCCTGATAAGTTTTTATGTTAATCTGCAATACTGTGATTATCCACTAGGTGGTGGATCCACTTAACCAATTTATGAAAAAACTGAAGCCAAAACGTTATTTACTCATTTTAAACTGTGTGTATGTTTTGATAATCGTTCTGTACCGAGCCCCTAAGGTGACATTGGAGTAAAAAAAATCTTCACGCGAAACCTTCATGTGCAGAATTTTTTTAAAGTTTAGTTTGACGTGCGTGCAATAGTTTCATGTGCATGTGCGAAAATAAATGCGATAGTTTCATTAAAACTCTATTTAATATTTAAAGTTTTAAATTTTTAAAAGGTTTTTTTGTGTTTTTTGTTTGATTTTTGTTTGAAAGCAGAGGGTCTGTTCTTTCATTTGATATATTTCTAGAAGAAAATTTTCCTGGAAGGCATTTTGTGACACTTTTGTGAAAATCTTTGACAAATTTTTGATAAATTCAGCATCTAATTCATATCTAAAACACGGTGCACACGTCACTACGGCAAGCAGCAGGTGTCCGAATTCACGGCTCCGTCTTCAACTCCTCCCTTGACTGCAAAAGACAAACATTGACGATCGGTCTGCGCAGCGCCGCGTAAACTCCAAAATACCCATTAGCAGCAGATGCGTTCTCATTCTAGAAAGGATTTTATGCTTTTGGATATGCCCTTAAAAACATGACATGTGCAAAAGTGATGCGGTATGCAACACACAAAATAAATAAATATAGTTTATAATAAATAACCTACATTTCAGTCTGTTCCTGACACACAGCTATTGTAAGACTTAAGAAGAGTTATAGCATATGCATCATGCTGTGAAGATTAATGACATAAGGCTTTGGGTACACTGTTCCTTTAAGGTCAGGGACAGCACAGAGGTTTTGGCTTTACCTAAAGGGGTGTAAATGTGGTTGTTTTGGTTAAAGAGGCTCATATGCTAAAACAGCAATATTGTGGAACGCTGAAAGGGTAAAATGCATGAAAGAAAAGAAAGCAATAAAAATATCTATCACCACCAGCCGTAACATGAACTTGGATTTCACACCCGAGGCTGAATCTGTGCTTTAAATCATAAAATGATTTTATCTGCTGTGAAGAGAGAGAGAGAGATGCACACGCTGAAAGTTTCCGATGCGCTCCAGAGGGAAGATCGCACATCTCTTCCAGGAATCGTGTGAATTAAATCCGTCTTTAGCTCCAAAACAAACCCAGCATCAGAGCTGAAGATTTCTAATCGTACCCTCCGCAGTTTCTCCTCTCTGATTACTCAATTAAGCCCATTGTTTACCTAATCGCTCAGCTAATGATCTTCCCGTGTCATGCCACGGCTCCGATAGGCTCACGCGACTTGTCAGATACTGCGAGATCTGGTTCACAGGGCGAGGACGCGATGGGAACACGAGGCAGCGGCCATACTGCGGAACGTTTCCGGAGATATGTATCTTCTCCACAGCTATTCCCAAACATATTGAAGGGAAGCACAGCACGCTGTGACCCAAATAGCAAACTCGATAATCTTCCGAAACAGACTCAGCAAGTGGAAACTTCTCGCACTAAAAATACTACAGGGATTGTTGCACAAAAGCTGCAGGCATAAAAAACAACAACAAGCGCAAAACAGAAGCGAGATAATTCAATTCTGCCTCTGTGTAAATGCAGTTTTAGGCAACAGCTGATAATTGATGCATTTTGTAGCAAAGAGTCTATCTTTAAATACGGCATAATATCGTAGTAGAGAAGCAGATTTTTAAATTATTTGGGCTTTGCTTATGTGTTATCACAGGCTTAATTCTTGGATATGATGCTTTTATTTTTAATTGATTTAAAAATGAGGAACATCATGAGCAATATGCAATACCAGAGCCATCTGCAAAATTAAATAATGAAGGATTTGTTTTGATGAATATCTTGGTAAAGTATTTCTTCAACAGTTTAAAACACTAAACATATCAGTTAAAACATTCTTAGAGTCGTAATATTAGCGAAAGAAGGCCTAGAGAAGTGAAATAAATAAATAAATAAAAGGCAGATAATTAAGTAAAATAAGATGCAGACACAGGAGCGAGTCAAAGCAGATGTTGGGCCCAGAGAGGAGCCGATGGTGTGCCGGGTTCCGCTCAGGTACCCCGGGCAGACGCGCGCAGCCACGCTAATTGCAGTAATGACTGCCGCGCAGACGCTAATTAAAGCCGCGTGCTGGATGGTGGTCTGCGACGCAGGCGAGCTCTGACAAACTCTGACAGCGCATGCTGGCATACACTAACAAAGACATAATCGCAGCTTCCAAAAAATACAGCAGGAAAGTAAATATTTCTGCACGATCCCTGCGCTGACCATATGGCACGTCGGTAATTATGAGACTTTCTATCTCCTTTCCTCCTCGTTCTTCAAGTTGAGGAGTACAGGAGGGCTGAATGCCTATCAGTGCCAGTATAATTGAATAGCTCGTGCAATTGCTTTAATTATAGACGGTGGCTGTACCGTCTCATCTGGATTTGCAACATGTGGAGTTACTCATCCGTAGTGCTTTGGTTGTCTTGTTTTTCTTGATGTCTTATCTGCAAATGCACCGTACGGTTTATTACAATCCCTCTGCCTGTTTAAATATTAGACACAGAAATATTACAGTAACTAATTAACCTTCTTCCTTTCTAATTTATCCGATGTATACATACTCAGTTAGTCGGTGAAAATATAAATATTCTGCCCTTTGAAATGGTTGATATGAGGATGCTATGCTGAGAAATGTTTCTAATTATTTTGTTGATTTGACAATCGGAAGTCAACCGTTCAACATTTGTCCCAGTGTCTTTTCCCAGAAGTCAGTTCAGTTTAATGTCTTGTGAAAACCTACTTTACGTTTACATTTAGGCATTTAGCAGACGTTTTTATTCAAAGTGACTTACAAAACAGCAAAGGGATTCGTCAAAGGAAAGCGATACCATAAGAAGTGTTGAACAATGTCCCTTGCGGTTTACAAAGTTTCACTGATCTTTCAAGACAACATGTTTAGGGAGAGACCGAAGATTAGTTTATTTTTTTAATTAAACAGTCAGGACTTTACCTCTAGAAATGTGTTTTAAAATGCACCTATTTCATTGCTAAAACAGCGTTATCTTGTGTATTTGGTATACAATGTGTTTGTGTGGTTTATGGTTAAAAAACACATTCTTTTTTACATACCGTACATTTTTGTAGCTCCTGATTTCACTCTCTTCCTGAAACGCACTGATTTGAAAAGCTCTGTGTCCCTGATTGGCAAGCTAATCTGTACGTTGTGATTGGTCTGAATACCTTTGACGTCAACAGGAAATGTGATGCTCCTTACCATCTTTGAAAGATTCGGTTGCTAACAGGAGTTAACTTACAGGCTGAGTCTCAAGCGGGAGGAATTATGATAATGTCGGTCTTGTCTACATCACTAATCCCAGGAAGTAAACTGTTGCCTACAATCCGTGTGTTTGTTGTAGTCCAAAAAAAGAGATTTACGTTGGAGACGATCACAACATTTACTTTGGGGTTTGTACCTTTTGCATATCGTTAACATGTACTAATATACACTTACACACCAAAGAAAATGTAAAAACATGAATCAGACAATAGGTGCTCTTTAAAAGGTCTTTGAACGTTTCATTTGATGACCGCAGGATTCTGGATGGGGATGTGGTGTTGAATGCAACATATTTCACTTTTCCAAAGCTCTGATATTCACTGAAAATCATCAGATTTTTTAATTGCTCTAGTGTGGTTATTTCATAGTTCAGAAGATTGGATGGTGTTGCGTTTAACTCATTCCCTGCCATTGAGGAGTTATCTCGTCAATTAAGAGAAAACATTTCCCTGCCAATGACGCTTTCCTGACAAGTTTTTATGGTAATCTGTAATTCCACTATTATCCACTAGATGGCAATCTTACCCAATTTATAAAAAACTGAAGCAAAATCTAATTTATCAACATTTTAAACTCTGTGTACACTGAAAAAAATGATTCAATGAATTTAATCAATTTTTTTAAGGTAAGTGGTTGCAATCAATTGATTTAAGCTACATTTAAACAAAAAAGATTAGTAAAGTCAAATAAAATATAAAACTTTTGTTTAAATGTAGCTTAAATAAATTGATTGCAACCACTTACCTTAAAAAAATTGATTAAATTCAATGAATAATTTTTTTCAGTGTATGTTTTGATCATCTGATCAACAAAATCCCTTTACAAAAATGCAATTATCTGAGCTTTTTGCGCAAATTTTTTTATTTTCAAAGAAACGTATTATCCGGACTATAAGTCACACTTTTTTCATAGTTTGGCTGGTTCTGCGACTTTAAGTCAGGTGCGACTTATAGTCAAAATTATTTTATATGAACCAAGAGAAACCATTACCGTCTACAGCCGCGAGAGTCCGCTTTATGCTGCTCCTGTATTTATGTAATTCAATGGATTCAGTGATGCGGAATGACTTCGGACTTTTTTTAACTTGATTTTTTTTAACTTGATTTGCCTTATCGTGTTATCGGAGCGATTTATAGTCCAGAAAATACGGTATATAAAATAAGGTTATAAAAGAGAACAAATGAAGATAGGATGAAACGTTTTTGTTTGAAAGCAGAGGGTCGGTTCTTTCATTTGATATATTTGTATGTTCATATATTTATAGAAGAACAATTTTCCTGGAAGGCAGTTTGTGAAACTTTTGTGAAAATTACAAAAAATGCTGGCGGGCAACTTTTTTTTAAAAAAAAGGCTTGCGGGGAATGAGTTAATTTAGGTATTAAGTCTTAGATGCCTCTCCTAAAAGAACTCAAATATAAACAAAGAGTAAAGAGCTGGAGCTGTACAATTATTGCAGAATCCATAGGAAAAACAATCCTCTTTTGTCCGATTAACTCAAATTCAGATTAAGTTCATGTTGAAATCTCTTGAATAAAATTGATTTCTGATTCCAGACTTGTATTTGAAATACAGGGAACCTAATTACCTTTCCATATAATCTCATTCATGTCTAGGAGAAATAATTGAGATATTAATGAGATCTCATCTGTGATTTGAGTTATTGCTGTCCTCCAGTCTTACATCAGCTGGTTTTGATAGACCTGAGTCAGTTGTTTTTACAATATAGTGGACAGTGGTACAATGTATACATTGAATCTTTTGTTTTAGGACAGAACTCGATCATAACCCACCAGAGACTCGCATCACTTAAAACAGCATCTATCCATCCTTTAAGTGAGGATTTAACCAGAGAGTTTCCCTGCAGTCTGTGTGTACAGTAAATGTGTGTTGTTTTGGGGATTCCTGCACTGTCGTCTCTGTCTCGCGAGACTCATGGGACTCTGGACATCTGTTCACTTCCACTGGCTGTGGTCAGTCTGGCATTGGTAATCCGCCTTCCCTGGAGGCGTCTGCCCGCTGACCTGGTTTTCTCTTTCTTTATCTCTTTCTCTCTTCTTTCTTCCGCTTTCTTCACGGAGCAAAGCCAATCGGACGCAGACACGGCCTTCAGATCAAAGCAGCGCTCATTCTACGGCAAAAGTGTTTGAAGTGCTTGGAAGAATCGGTCACGTGTGATGTCTTTATGACAGAATTCTCATGATGTCTGTATTTTTACATCATCATCGCTCTTATGCTCAGCTCTTTTTACTAAAGAAGATATTTTTCTAGAGCTAAAATAAGGCATGAACACTAATCCAGTTGGTCTTTTACTACATTTTTTTCTCTCTTTCCAGTTTTTCAAGAGCATGCATGAAGCTGATAAACCCTGCTGTGCTTTTAGCTGTGCTTTCATTTTTTTTATAAGTATTGAAACAATAGCAATTGCTATATGTCTTTCTTAATTTTTATCTTGAAGTGTACATAGAGTAGGAAGCTTTCTCAGACAACATCTCTCCTCTAGAAAGTCAGAAACTCTTCCAGCGTTATCTCAGATTGACTTCAGATTCAGAAATCTAAAGTTTCAGTATCAAGTTTAAAGGTGATTGGATTCTAGTGCATTGCTGTTTGTTTGTTTGTTTACTGCCCCAATACTTCACTCAAAAAAATAAAAAGTTGGATTTACTAATAAAAAAACTTTGTCAAGTGGGTTCCACATAGCTTTAAGTAATCTCAACAAATAAAATGTAAGTTGTATTTACTAAAAAAGTTTGTGTATAATTGAAAATTTTAATGTTGTATGAACTAAAGAAATCCTAGTACTAGAACTGACTTTAAGTCAGTCATTGAATAAATATGATTCTCCACAGAAACACACACAAAACTGTGTTTTTGACATGCATTGTCAATACTGTGGAGAGAAATGCAATAAAAATTTAGAGGGTTCATGTACACTGAAAAAAATGATTAATTCAATTTACTAAATTTTTTTTAAGGTAAGTGGTCGCAATTAATTTAATTAAGCTACATTTAAACAAAAACATTAGAAAAACAAAACAAAAAAACTTTTGTTTAAATGTAGCTTAAATAAATTGATTGCGACCACTTACCTTAAAAATTTGAGTAAATTGAATGAATCATTTTTTCAGTGTACGAAAACACCGATCACCTGAATGGTGACTTCACAAAACTTAATTTACAACAAAACAGCATCAATAATATAAGAGCTTAAATCTTTATGACATTTTATTAACAAATATTTAAGCAGTGAAAGTTTTTATTTTGTGAAAAAACTGAAAATAATCAAAATATTCAGGCGCAAAGGATTATGGGTATTCCTCACAACATGAACTAATAATTTTAAGTTCAATTTACTTGTATGTTTTAGGTTAATGGATTTTGTACGCTTAAAAGTTAAATGAACTATACTTTTTAAGTATTTGGTCCAAAACTCAAAAAATTAAGTGATATTTACTTCATTGTTTAAGTAAAGAAAATTTCTAGGTTATACTTAATGTTATGTTGTAAGAAATCCTAGTAAAGTCACTAATAATGTTGCTTAGTAATTACAATAATGTAACATACAAGTGTTCAAGAAAACCATTAAATAACCAGACTTCTGTTTTTCAGAAACAAATAAAACTATAAGGTACTACATATACTTTTTTTCAGGATGGCAAATGATTTAAACAAAATATTCATACCTCACAAAGTTGCCAATGTCATCTCCTCAACATTTCTGCATTTACATTCGGTGTGTTTTGGTTTTCTTTTATTTGTGCATTTTACAGAACAATGATTTGTTGACTGAACAAAAATGCCCAAAGTAAAGATGACAAGACACATTAAGTTAAATTAATTATATGCACTTACTTGTGTTTGTTAAGTAAAGTGAACAAGAAATTATTCAGTAAAACTGATTCCAACCAAGCTCTCTTTTTAAGTGTTGTTGTTATTCTGGTCATTTGATATGACATTTACATTTATGCATTAGGTAAGCGCTTTTATTCAAATCCATGTTTTATCAGTATGTGTGTTCCCTGGGTTCGAACCCATGACCTTTGGCACAGTTAATGCAATACTATATCACTGAGCTATCAATGAGCATATGAGACCAGAATATCATCGTCTGAGATTTGAACAAATCCTTAACCTTATAAGCAATGGCTCATGTTAGCAAGCAATAAAGCATTAATAGATGTACTGTATTTACAAATGTGGTACAAGTTCACAACCTAACTGGTATTAAACCACTTATCTAGTAAAACTCTTTACTAAAGCTTATTTTTGAGATATCAACAGGTTACAAAACCTGTATACACCTGTGTCCATGACTGTTATTTAAAAAGATGCTCAGCACAATTCAGTGTCTTTAACCTCATGTACAGTATAAATAATCAGATCATTTCATGTTTGTGCAGTTATGATAATATTAATGCTAATGAATTCATACAAATGCTCCAGTGCCGGTTTGACATTCACAATGATTTGATGGGATTTCATTAGAAAGCAAGAGATAACAGGTATGAGATGTTAAGAGCCGAGGTCACGCGGTGGCCGGGCAGAAGATTAATCTCGCTTCATTGAGTTCATCATTACAGTACTGTAGCTGAGTTTTTTTCCTTCACTTCAAAAACAGATCCATCATCTGCAACACTGATTGGGGCAACAAGACTTGTTATGCTGTAAAACCATCATGGAGAAGTTAGCCGTCATAAATCTTCGCTTAAACAGACAACAAGCCAGTAAAACAAAGACGATGATGCCATTTCTGACAGACATCGTAAGATTGATAGCAACTTTGCACGTGTACTCGATCTAAACAGTGTGTTCGGTTGAAAAGCCTGTGGTAGATATCTGATGGCCGATGGGAATTGAAACAGATCGTCTTTTTTGTTGTTTTGCTTTACTAGGCGTTTATGAAATATTACCATTCAAATTTGGTGCAACAACGTAGATCAGTCTTCATGAGAAATCGACTGTGGGTGTTGCATGCACACTGTTATGTTTTGTCTTATTGTGAAACTGGAAATAATCTTTGAATGTGATGTAAGAAACAGAGATTTGCAAAACATGTCTGGGCTTTCAGGTTTCAAAACGGTGGAAAATGTCAAATGAGAGTTTTTGTTCGAGGCCTTTGGCATTTCATCTCAGTTTGTCTCATCCATCCCAGATCTGTTTGTTTGGCTTTCTTAAACATCATTGCAATGTCATTGAACTGTGAAGTTTGGTTTGTTATCTTAATTTTCTGTTTTGCTGTAGTAAAATCTCATTTGGCAATCCTAATTGGCTGTATTTTTAATATCAAATCTCTTCTGATTGGCTGTGATTATGCCATGTCACACAACATCATCAATCACTTTCAGTATTAATAAACTTATTGCTGGAAGCGTATGACACTATGATACGGATAGGCATTGTTTTCACCTCAATACTATTATAACTATAAAAAGCTAACTTACAGTAAGAAAGTTGAAGAAAGGAAAGATTTTAGTGTGTTTTGTTACTGTGGAACAATTTAGTAAAAAACAAACAAACAATCAAATTTGTTGATTGATGAATAGTGAAACACGTGGAAGAGATATTGTAAAAAAGCATCATTGTCATTGTCTTACAGGAGGCGGATCTTTCTGTGCTTTAGATTTGCCCGTCTGACAGCAGCGGGGAAAGAAGATGACCTTTAATTGGCTGCTGAAGTGTTAAGGCGGAGACAGAAGCTAATGATGGTTCAGGCTCAGCCGGGATGATCCTTTTGTGTAAGAAGCCACGTGTCCCTAGAGAACAGTCTTATATGTTTCTTCATTTAACGCTTCATTTGTGATAGCTGTCAGGCCTGATCTGTGGTGGGCGTGCGTACGTCTGTGAGGACATTTATGCATTCGTGTGCAAGCACAACAAGAGGCAGATGAATGTATTTGTGTGTATGTGCATGCTGGTTTTCCATATTTACATTACATTTATGCACTTTGAGAATTGAATGTGAGGTAATGCATATCAAGTTTCTTTTTATCAAGTCATTGCTTGCGGCTCTCTGTACTTTTTGAGCTGCAGAAACGCTCCATATTTAATGTGTTTGTTTATATTTGCATTTTTATAGGAATAGTTCGCTTAAAAATCTATGCATTAATTTATACTGACCATGACTGTATATAAACATGTATGTGCCTGTGTGGTCAATCACATGCGTGCATGTGTGCGTGTGTGTGCATGTGTGTCAGTGGGAGGTGGGCTACATAATTCAGGGTGGTGTTAATGTCCCAGTCTCTCTTGAATTTATCCAGACACAAAGGCGGCCCCCGTGTGGGATGGGCCCCTCTTCACTATCTGTCCCAGAGTCATCTTAATATGAAGATCATTAACTAGAGAGAGAGAGGCTATCAATCTTGTCATTTACACAATGCAAAATCAAATCAGCTACAAATAATAAACTGCTGTAGACAGACGCTAAACATAAATAGATCCTTTGAAACTCATTAAAATACATTTTACATTACAAAAAAAGTTTTTTTTTCTTTTTTTTCCCAAATGTATGCATGCACACATTGATGCATTTACATATTATTTACTGTTTTTATTTATTTTCATTGCTTTTTATTGAATAAATGCATGCATATATTTTATTTTATTTTTATTATCATGCAATAAAACATTTGCATGAATAAACTATATTTGTTTTTTATTTTATTTTTATTTTTCTTTGCACCAGCAGGTGCTTTTGTGATTTTTCAAATTTTTCCATGCATACATATGCAATAAGGGCCAACACTCTTGATTTGTCTGCATGCGTGCTGATATTCAATAAGAAAGATATTCACTCATATCAAATAGAAATCCGTGCTTTCCCCGCTCATAAAGGTTCCCATCTGCACAGTTAAAGTAACCTTCTGTGAATGCATCCATCTGAATTGTTCCTAAATAGACTGCAAGCTGCTAATAAACTATACTTAGCATAACAATAGAAGCCCGACTCCTGTCACAGGAAGGCCAAATCAGTCCGAGTACACTGGTAATAGACCCGGCCGGGAACCAATGGGATGGCTCGGATGCTCCGTACCATCTCTGACTCTGTATTTTCCACTCTGCTCAGCAAAAGCCGAGCTGAGATCAATATCACGAGAGAGCACCTCTCATCCTAAATTACCGGCTAACAGTGGAGTCCTTTACCCCCCTGCTACACTTGAGACCCTACAGTACAGAGGGATTGGCTATCTTTAGCAGTAATGGGAGCTGTTTGTAATAAAGCAAGGTGCTTAATATCTGCTTGTCTACTTTCCCTGCCTGTTTCTCTGCTCTCAGGGGCTGCGCTGCTTATATTATTAGCCGTGTAAAAACGGCAGTAGCGTATGGTGGCGAGGTCTTATTAAGCTTTTATCTGCAGGCCTCTGTCTAATCTCAGCGGGTTGCAACAGTAAGCAGAATGCTATATTGGAGAGTTTTATTAAATTGACGTTGTTGAGGTCTCTGTGGAGTTTGTGTGCTGAGAAGGTTTTAAGGAAGAGTGCACAGGAGAGATGAAGTGACCTCTGAACTCCTGAAAAGAGTCTCTGTCAGCTCTTAAAAGAACCTGTGGTTTTCAAAACGTGAACACTTGTGCCACCCAATGTAGTACATTGCAGAACTAAAGGGCTGTTGGCATAAGGGACCCGGGTTCGGGTCTGGTCTGGTCTTTGCAAATGTATGTTATTTTTAAACACAAAACTTCTGCAGGTGGTCCAGTAATGACTTGAAAAAAAACATATTCTGTACATAAAAAATGTATATATATAAAAAATTAAATGTAATGCTGAATGCCTTCAATTTGTTTTTTCGCTAAAGGTGAAGAACAATTTCCGCAGTTTCAGTTGTCGACTGTTTTTAATGTAATATAAAGCATTAAGCTCTCAATTATGATTACTTCATGTTTTACAGTCCAACAAGATCTCAGCAGTGTCCCTAAATGAAATCTGAATTAACAGAGACAAGGACGCCCTCCTGTGGCCAGATATAGTACGAGCAGATCATCCACAATTCTTTAAATTGACTTTAATATTATTGTTAAAGATAGTCATGTGATTTAAATGTGCTTTAGGTTGGAGATGATAAGATGCAACAAAGCATTTCTCTGCATTTCAGGTTAAATTATTTCAGGACGACAAATGATGACACATGAAGATTCAGATACAGCAACAGGTATATCACACAGGTGTGAATCTTCACTGTTTCCTGTTAGAAACTTAAAATCACACATACATGTCTGCAATAGAATTTTTTTTCTTTTTAGAGATATCAGAAATTTTGCTCAAATATTCTGCTTATCTCCCAAGACAAAGACTTGAGGCATCTCACATGTGTCAATTCAGAAGATATCTCATCTCATACCAAAATACCAAAGTTTCATAATTTTATTTAGAGCAAATGATCTGTATTTTTAAGGGGTAATGAGAACATAAGAGAGATATAAAATAATTTTGAAACACATGATGGATGTTTTAGTAACCGTCATCACCTTGTGCACTGCAAAAAATGACTTTCTTAGTTAGTATTTCTTGTTTTCAGTAGAAAAATCTAAAAATTCTTAAATTAAGATGCATTTTCTTGATGAGCAAAATGACCTTAGAAAATAAATTTAGTTTTTAGACAAAAAAATATACAATTTAAAGTGAATTTGTGCTTAAAACCAGTAAAAATAATTGAGAAAAAAATCTAAAAATAAGATTTCTTTTTTCTTAAACACTTAATTTAAGCAAAAGTTTCTCACCCTATTGGCAGATAATTTAGCTTGTTTTAAGCACAAATTCACATCAATTGTATAGTTTTTGTCTAAGTAAAAGTAAAAACTAAGTAAAAAAGTCATTTTTTGCAGTGTGAGAATCAAAGCTTAGCACTTTTTGGTCTTCAGTTCTTTAGTTCAATGATCTCATTGTATTCAGCAGTATATCCGGTTTCCCAGAGCTGTTTGATGGACCGTAGATTCATCACATACTGTTGACAAGTTTTCCCAACTCAGATCTTCAAACAACTCCATGTTTACTGTCAGATGAGATGACATCATCAACACAATACTTTAACTATACATCTGCTTGTGAGACTTATCATCTCCTTGAGTTCATTGTGAATTCTGTGAAAGGTTGATGTCAGGAGGTAACCTAGACATAAGAGAGGTCACTTGAATCACAACAGGACAAACATCTCATTATTTGCTAAAGAAACAGCACTAAAATCTCCAAATGTCATATTTCAACCAATATTATACAGTAAAATTGCTTTCTTCTTCCCGCAGACAGACAGGTAATATAGGCCCATTCTAAGAGCAGCAGCTACTCTATATTACTGCAATGAATCTTTAATATTCTATATTCTTTATTAAACATCACAGATGTGGCATTATTTCAGCAGTGCAGGTGTTAAATATGAACTGAATGTGATCTTCAGGTATGGCAGCCCCCATCCGAAACTCTGAGAGCAGGTGAATGGAAGAGCTTTATGAGACGTGTATGGGTGCAGGTGGAGAAATGACCAATCAGAGGGCAAGAAGAGCTTCTACCTGAGCAGGTATCATATAGGTGAGGAGCTCGTGTGTGCGCGCAGTCTCTCGAGCCCACCTCACCACAAACATCTCGTCCGTACCAAAAAAATAAATAAAGCAGGAGAAAACGCGTCGATTATGGAGAACAGGGTTATTTTAATGCTCAGTTTCACCTGTCTCGGTCTGTGCTGCTGCGCGCATGGAGATAAGGAGGACATTTACAGGAGGGTTGTGGATCTGGTGGCTCCAGGTGAGAAGATCCTCACAGATGATGCGGTTCGCTTGGTTTTTGAGCAGTTGGAGAAACGTGTGCAGTGCTCCGGTGTGTCGTGTGAAAAGGTAAGATATGTCTGACTGTTTGGGAGAGGGCGAGGTCCAGCGCGCGCCTGCCTCTGTAGGCTCGTGCGCAAAACTTGTGGCTGTAGAATACGCGTTTAAAATATAATGCACCACAAGAAAATGACAAAGTTAAACTATAAGAAAGGGTATAAAGTAAATATTTCGCAATGTTTATCACTATTCATTTAAAAAGTTTTGAAGTTTTATGCGATTTATAATACTATTAAATTATTTCACACCGCAGCGCAATAGTAAAATTGATATTTCCCTGTACTATTTACTGTAAAGCTGAAGAAATACATTTGAAATCGCTTGCCAGCTTCCTATATACACTTTCATCATCGACTTGTTTTATTTTTATTATTTGTGAAATCTTTAAAAAATATATATATAATGTGTCATTACATTTTCTTATTAAAACAGGGATGGTTTTCACACTTCAGTTGTCACACTAATAAATGTCAAAATAATAAACTAATAACAAAACATATACAGATTTGACAAACTGTTTTGATCTGATTTTATGAAACAGTTTAACTTAACTCTTAACAGTTTAACTTAACCCTGTAAGAGCTGTATTATAAGGTTCACCCTCGTCAGCAGTTAAATGTGTAGCCTGGTGTGGTTTTACTGCCCTCACATATCAGCTATTACGTTACATGTGCACTGTACATATAGATAACAATATCTATTCAGTGTGACAAATATGGGGCTCTCCCTCAAATGTTTTTGTAAAAATTAAATTCATAACATATTTCTGAATTCTTTATAAATATAATATCAAACGTCAGTGTTTATTGAATTCAACTGATAATTTAATCAATAAAAGTAATAAATAATTTAAAAAATAAAAGTAATTTAATTACTTTTCCCTTTAAAAGTAAAGTATGGGATTACTCTTATTTTTCCAGTAATTTAATTACAGTTTCTTCTGATGTAATTGAACTAAATACTGTATATGGACTGTGGATTTATTATATATAATATAATAGTGGATTTAACATCAACATCTAAAGTCTAAGGTTAAAATGCATGTTTTATCCTTCTCACTTTAAATAATTTTGTGAGTTAATATGAATAATGGTAACATAGTGTAAATTCGCTATTAGCTAGTTATTAGCATAAATATTTCGGAGATATTGTTTGTTTATTAATACTTATAAAGCACATATTAATGCTTGATTCTGTAAAACCTTTTTCTACATCCTTATTCCTACACAATTCCTACCAATACTTAAACTAAAACTACTTTACTAAGTATTAATAAGCAGTAATTAGGATTATATTGTGGGAAAAGTAGCCTCAATATAAAAATAGTGACCAGAATAATATATTTGCTTTTATATGATTTATTCGAGACATTTTAAGCCTCATTTACTAAATAGGGCTTAGAAAGTTAAAAGTAATAAGTAATAAATACATTTTGGAGAGAGTAATTTGTACAGTTATCTAATTACATGATGAAAGAAGTCATGTAAAAAATTCCTGTAGAAATTACAGTATTACCGGCAACTAGCTGCCAGTAACTTACTGTAGATTTTACATTTATGTTATTTACTGGCAACAGTTTGTTCAAAGTTAAATAAACATGAAACAATAGTAGTCTTTATCTTCTACAGTAAGTTACTGGCAACCAGCTGTATAATTACAGCTAATTTTTTACAGTGTTGTAATCAATTACTTTTTGAGTAACTTATCCAACACTGGTACTTACTGTTACTTACTGTAAGTTATTTTTACTTCTGTAATTTTGAATAAATGAATATGGCACATTTTTCAATGTTAGATCTGTATTTTCACTGATCTTTGAATTTCTTTAAACATTTATTTCTTTACATATTTAAGATTTGTGTTAGTCAGACATTTGTGGTTAAATATTAACATTGCATTATAAATTAGATAACACTTTTTCTTTTAAGGTTTAATGTTTTTACGTAAGCAGCAAATACTTAAAATTTGGCTCTTGTGGCAAAATTTTAAATGCGGCCCTTATTTGTAGGTGAAACCAATTAGGCTAAAAACTTTTCACACAACAAGACTTTATGTCTCCTGATTTTTAGATGTTTGCTCTGAAATGATAAACACTGCATGTGTTCAGATTTGTCAATGTAAAATCAAAAAGTTAAGTGTTTTTCTTTGAGATGCAGTTTAATAAAAGTTAATAATAAGTTTTCTCTCTCTCTCTCTCTGTGTATGTGTATGTAGTGTCTCTCTGTATCTGGTCTGTCTCAGGTCTTGAGTAAGTCCAGTAGTTCAGATGGTCTTCAGATGGAGGAGTTCTTCATGATCTCTGCTGGTCTCTGTTTGTATCTGAGCTCTCCAGCGGAGACCTGCAGGGCCGTACGTGAGGGCCGATGGGGTGCGGAGGCCGAACACTTCATCCAAACAACCTTAGGGCACGGTAACCATGACAACGACACCATCAGCAGCCATCATCCCCATGCTGATGTCAGCATCACAGAATATGAGGATTTGGAGAGATTTTTTCTCGATTTAGAGAAATACTATCAGCCCGACACACAAGAGGTCAGTACAGCTAATTGAACCTATCTCAGTTTTGTATGTAATGTCTATGTTTGCTATTATTGTTCATATAGGGTTAGTGATTTGAAAAAAAAATGTTAATTCCTGTTTTTAGCCATGTTTCTATCTAAATGACATCTTGGAGGAGAGCAGCGATCATCATGAAGATCACACACATGTACATCTAGATGTCGTGTTGGGAAAAATTGTTTATCACGTCCTGCGTGGAGACTGCATGAGAGCGAACGTCCTGCCAGAGCAACAATACTTTCTGGATTACATCTTTAACAACACTGATCATCTTAGTTTGCATGGTATCTTTTTTAAAACTTCACCTTTTCCTTCACATTTCCCTACACTGTGAATATTGAATAATGAAGAGTTATTTTATATCAAAGATTTCAATCTATTGATTTGACTTCTTCAGCTCCTCCACAAGTGGTTCTTTAATGTCATTCTTCCTCAGACTTTGAAGGGATTTTGAGATCTCTGAACTTGGGAAAAGTTGAACACAATGACAAGCACGACCACCGTGATGCTAAGGCCCACAGACAGACTCATCCAGATCCTCATCCTCAGGGTCACCATAGCAACAGCGACTGGAATGAGGTAATCATTCTTTGGCTCTCACTTCAACAAATACACTTTGACTGTTTGTACCACATAAATGATCCCTGAGATAATCCTGAGGAGTCAGGACAGATGTGCTGTTACTTTTCTCAAAAATGAAACTTGATTGCTTTGTCGTTCAAACCCCTTAGCACGCGCCCACGGCACCTGAGCTTCATACAAGCGATCTGTTTGAGCAAACGCTGATCAGATTTTCAACAGAGAATCCTCAAATCTAGTTTTTTGTGATTTTGTTTGGGGCAGAAGTGACACACCACCGTAAATCTCTACAATATCAGCCGTCATGATTACAAGCTAAACCCCACAACAGGTCTCAGATCAGTGTTAAAGTCAGTTTTTCCAGTACATCCAGAACTTGTTTGGGGCATCATGGGAAATCTTTGCATCTTGCAGAAATCAAATCATTTATCTGTGATGCTTGATAAACAGAGAGATGATTTGAGAGCTGTACATGACGTGTAAGACGTGTCTGTTAATGTTTATATGTCTTGATGGATGTGTTGAAGTACACTGATCTGAAATCTGCTGTTATCTGTCTGTAATGTTAATCTGTACACATGCTGCCTTTTATCCCATTTTTCCAAACGTTAAGAGAACAGTAAACACTAAACTGTGTGTTTCATGCAGGATTATCAAAGCAACAGCGCCTCTGTGGGGTGAAATGAAATGAGAAGCTCAGATGCAAAAGCCTCTAAACACCACCTCTGCCAAAAATAAGATCATGATATTGAATGCTTTTGGTGCTTTTGCTTAAAATCCGCTTAATCACAACATTGTGTCATTCAGAAATACCGCTTTGTTGGCAGAATTCATTAAGAGTCTGATAAAAAATCTCTTTACAAGAAAACATGTCAGAGGCACTTAGAGGGTTTTGCATCTGAACTTTTCATATATGAATGTCAAATTATATTCTATGCATTAAACAGATTATGTTTCACATACAGACTTGTTTAAGCACTGAAGACCTGCTGAGTATTTACCATCTGAACTCTTCAATACTGACCAGAGATCAGTTCACCCAGCTCAGCCCTGCGCTGATTCAGCAGATCCTCAGTGGTGTCTGTTCTGAGATCAGTCCGAGTCCTGAGAGACCCGACTCTATGAGCACTGCTGAAAGTGAGTGAGCAACAATGACAGCTGCATGATCACAGATATCCTGATGAGGGATGTCACAGTATAGCGGTATTGACAATAACTGTTTCAATAAAAAATATGAAAAAAATAATACAAACGATTAAACTGACAGATAGTATTATTTATAAAATAAAAAGCACAAGTAAGTGCAATAATAGCATCATTGTGATTCCATGTGGGCACAATAACTTTGAAGAGAAAGTTCATGATATAGTGACAGCCCCAATCCTGATGGTTGTTTTATAGTTTAATGGCATGATTGCTTATTTTTGGATCTATTTGTGACCCTGGACCACAAAACCAGTCATAAGTGGCATGGGTATATTTGTAGCAATTGCCTACAATACATTGTATGGGTAAAATTAATAGTTTTTTTTTGCCAAAAATCATATATTTAGAATATTAAAGATCATGTTCCATGAAGATATACTGTACATTTTTTATCACAAATATATAAACATTTATTTATCATTGGTGTTGCTAAGGACTTCATTGAATTGCGATTTTCTCATTATTTTGATTTTTTTATCATTAAATTCCAGATTTTCAAATTGTATCTTGGCCAAATATTGTCCTATACTATCTAATACATTAATGGAAAGATTTTTATTTAGCTTTCAAATTATTTATGACTCTTAATTAAAAATAATTGACTCTTATGACTGGTTTTGAGTTCAGGGTGACATTTATGCAATTAAAGATGGATAAATACAATGCCATGACCTAAAAATAATCATAGCTATTTAATTACTATAAAACTCATATGTAAATTTGCTTTACATAAAATATGATATAAATTATTTAACAGTATTTAAAGCTCATATGCGGTCTTAAAAATGTTGGCTGTAATTTTTAGTTTATTTATAAATGAATGTAATTTATACTATATTTATAAATATAGTTCCTTATCATAATATAATCATAGTGCTGTATTGGAAATGTTGGGTATTTTTTTCTCCAAAAACTACACAGAAACTACACATTAAAAACTACACAGAAAAACCTGTCGTTGTGTACTAATAACAATCATGAAGAGTGTTGGGGAAAGTTACTTTTAAAAGTAATGCATTACAATATTAAGTTACTCCCACAAAAAGTAACTAATTGGGTTACTTAGTACTTAGTTTCATGGAAAGTGTACTTACGTTACATTTTAGTTACTTTTAAGTTACTTTTTCTTGGCTGAGGCTTGATCTCTTTCAGGCCTTGCATGTGTTTTTATGACTGAAAAGTTCTGCATTCAGAAATTGCATATTTCTTCACAAAAATGTCGATCTCTGGCCTGCCATCTCAGTTTCTGTCTCAAACTGTTCCCACACATGTGTGTACGCATAGAGTGCATAATATGACTATGTTTAGTTTAATTCAGTACATCATTTTCTTAATCGAATTAATTAAACTAAAAAAGTAACTTGCATTACTTTTTTTAAAAAGTAACTTGCATTACTTTTTTAAAAAAGTAACTTAAATATTAATGTGTACATTTAAAAAGTAGTGCGTTACTTTACTTGTTACTTCAGAAAAGTAATATTATTTGGAATGCATGTTACTTGTAATGCGTTACCCCCAACACTGATCATGAATGTTTTTGATTGACCTTTATAGTCCAGTATAGTGAATAACCCAATGTGCTTCAGTATTCGGCCCTATCTCACAGTTACTGGATGTTTGTGTTTAGGATATGGATACGCCACCCTGGCGAACCTCATCATCTGTCTGATGGCCATGTTTGGTATCACAGTGTTGTTGTTTTCCTCCTGTACTCAAGTGTTTGAGCTCTGTATTCAGTTCTGTATCAGTCTGGCTGTGGGCTCGCTGACGGGCGATGCCATTCTCCATCTTCTGCCCACGGTGAGCAAACCTTTCTCAAATCTGTCTCAAAAGTAGAAATGCAAATGCTATGTCCCTCAAACATTATAGTTTTTTAATACTTTAATCATACAGTACATTAAAGTTAGCATATCTATTTATAACATACAGGATATGGTGACTATAGAAATATTTCACCAACATTTTTAGAGAAGCATCAAATGTGTCTTGTATATTACTATATAATGTTTGTTTTAATAGTTTAGTGTGACAAATTTTTTTTTATTTCACTTGACTTAAAGTGACCCTGTCCACAGATCTTTCGCCATTATTGTTTATGCCAGGACTCTCAAAACACAGATTAATATTTAAAGGTGGGGTGCATGATCTCTGAAAGCCAATGTTGATATTTAAAAATCACTTAAACAAACACACCCCTACCCCAATAGAATCTGGACCTTCATTTGATAGACCCGCCCCACACATACGCAACCCAGGCAACAATGTCAGTTAATAGACACGCCCCTTACTGCTGATTGGCTACAAGTGTGTTTTGGTCCCGTTTCTAAAGTGTTTTTCAAAAATCATGCACCCCACCTTTAACTTCATTCACTAGCATTCAGAAGCTGAGTTTAACACATGACCTTCACAAAAAACTAAATGATCCTCTGATGGATGTCTTATCACACTTGATCTGGTCAAAAGGTTATCTGTTATGGTTTAACTATGGTTTAGATTTGGGCATGTTTGGCTCTGTACTGCAGGCCTGGTACACTTTATTTCCCCTGGGAGAGCAATCATCGCCCACATTTCCCCATTCATTTAGATCCACGTTGACATAACTGCAGGCCTGTCAGATCATGTCATCACCCTGAAGAGAAAATAACAGGATTGCTCACACAGACATTATTACAAAGCGCTACAAGAAAGTTTTTCATTTTTGAGTTCATTTCATTGGCAGGGAAGATTTTCATTGCTTTGTAACCCGTGATGTTTGTGTGTCTAGTCATGTAACCTGTGATATTTGCATGTCTGATCATTTCACCTTTGATGTGAATCGCTGCATAGTGCACTGCATAGACTTTAGTGTGTCCGGTCACATGATCCGTGATGTTTGTAGGCTTGTTTGACTTCACGTGACGTCGCAAGAACTCATAGGCGAATGATGTTAAAGTACAGCGGTATGATTTCTTTTAGCGCTTGCGTGGTACCTTTACACCATCCACCTGTCAGTTCTTGCGGCGGCGCATGAAGTCAAACACACCTAATGTGTCCAATCATGTGTTTATTTGTGTAGTTTTTAGGGCTTCACAAGCATGAAGATGGATCTGATAATGACAATTCAGGGGACAACTATGACTTTATCTACAAACTCCTGGTGCTCATTGCAGGCATCTATCTCTTCTACCTGATGGAGAGCATCTTCGCCATCATTACCCACGGTGAACATCATCATCATGATGGAGTGAGTCCTTAAAGAGATGTTAATGAGACTTTTCACACCAGTGTTTATTTCCAGAGTCCCACTAAGGCTAAAAATACGAGTTGATATGAGTTTAAAACCTCAGAAGAGACTTGTCGATCTGTAATGTGTTTTATTAGATCGATAGACGAGAGAAGGTGTTCAGACCTGAGACTGGATGAATGATGAATGTTGTAAGAGAAGTCCGATTTCTGTTACAGGAGAAGTCTGATCCTCATCACTGTGACCACGGCAAAGTCCTGCAGATGTTCCAGCAGGAGAAACACAACAAAAACTCAAGCTCGCAGATGGATCTGGTGAGACATATTTAAGATCACGCCAGATGTTAAGGAGTCAAAAAAAAAACTTGTGTTTGTTTGTATTAAGTGACACTTTTGTTGATTGTAGGTTGACACCGAAAAGAATGAGAAATCTTTCCTGGAACCTGTTGAGCTCAGAAGAGGTGAGATACAGCAGATGAAGACATTACACACATTAAGTGTCTGATTCTCATCATCTTTCTCTTTTTATTCAGAGAAGCGTTTGCTTCCTCTCATGATCACCATCGGCGACAGCATTCATAACTTTGCTGATGGTTTGGCGATCGGTGCAGCGTTCTCCATGTCCTGGCGTTCGGGTTTGGCTACATCTCTGGCTGTGTTGTGTCATGAGCTCCCACATGAACTGGGTGAGAGATCCACCATCTGTATGTCATGATCTCTGTTGAGTGTTTGTTCACAGTTTAACTGAGACAAACAAACAAGCTCTGATTGGCTAATACAGACAAACAGACTTTATGATATTTATTTCATGAGCATAGAATTATGGGATTAAAAGTCTGCCATTGTGTTACATATCATTGTAAAATATTATAAAAGCGCCTATTTTCAGACTTATGCATACATTTTCAGTTTGTTTCAACTTTGTTTTCAGTAAAAATATCTACAAATCTTAAATTAAGATGCTTTTTTTGATGAGTAAAACGACCCAAGAAAATAAATCTAGTTTTTAGACAAAGTCATTTTGTTCATAAAACAAGCAAAAATATCTGCCAATGGCATGAGAAAATTTTTAGAAAAATGTTTAAGAAAAAAGTTAATTTTTTTCAAAAACTTTTTGTCACTCCACCGGCAGATATTTTTGCTTGTTTTAGGGGCGGTTCACATTTTGTGTTTAAATCCGTGCGTAAAACGCGTCCCTCTGTTGGTTCTTGTCACATGACCTGCGGTGCGCTTGCGGCATTCCTGAAAATTGAAATGTTTTCAACTCGATCTGGTGCGTACACGTCTGGAAAAAACAAGCTTTCATTATGAACGTGCATACTGTGTGCCTACTCACTGCAAAAAATTATTTTAAAGAAAAAAATTCTTAGTTTTTTTGTCTTGTTTTCAGCAAAAAAATCAATTTTACTTAAATTTGATATTTTTGGTCTAAAAACTAGATTTTTTTTATGGGGTCGTTTTGCTCATCAAGAAAAAGCATCTTCATTTAAGAATTTATAAATATTTGTGCTGAAAACAAGACAAAAATACTAAGAAAATGTTTCTTGAAAATAATTTTTTGCAGTGCATTTGAAATAGCGAACTTGAGCATGCAAAAGACACAAAATGTGAATCGCCCCTTAAGCACATTTTCACTTTTTTGCTAAAAACTAGACTTATTTTCTTAGTTTGTTTTGCTCATCAAGCAAATCCTTCTTGATTTCAGAATTTTTAAATATTTGTACTAAAAATCAGACAAAAATACTAAGTAAGAAAGTCATTTTTTGCAGTGGCACCGTTGCCTCAAAGCAAGAAGGTCACCGGTTTGAGCCCCGGCTAGGTCAGGTGGCCTTTTTTTGTGTAGTTTGCATGTTGTCAGCGGGACTCCAAGTTAGGTGAATTGGAGATACTAAATTGCCCTCTCCAACCTGTATATGAATAAACTTGTATGGATTAAACAATATTTGCTAGGCATAGATGCTGGAATGGTGTAAAGAAGATATTTCTCTTAATATTTCTAGGAAAAAATAAATGAGTCTTGGTAGAAGTTTCATGTGAAATGTTTGAGGTGATCTTGAGATCTTTTAATTGCAGACTTTGGTATCTTTAGTAACCTGAGCAGCGTTTCAGACAGTGATTCCTTTGAGTTTCACATGAGATCTGAAGCGTGAGGCTCTGAAAAGAAACAAAAGTCTCAGTTTTCTCTCTCATTGATGTTTGAGAGAAACAGTTGAGACATTGAAGAGCTCAGATGATCTTCTGTGATTATAATGAGAATATTTCTCTGCTGTGGTTACAGGTGATTTTGCCATCCTGTTGCACTGTGGTGTGTCAATAAGAAAAGCTTTATTACTGAACATGGGCAGTGCTTTAACCTCTTTCATTGGACTGTACATCGCTCTCTCCGTCTCCACTGAAACTATTGCTAAAGAGTGGATTTCAGCCGTCACCACTGGACTCTTTCTGTATGTTGGTCTTGCAGACATGGTACGTTAATATTCACTTAAACGCTAAACATTTTTCTCATGACAACAAACATATTTTAAACTGGAAAGCAAACACACGCTCTTAAAATTAAAGGGGTGTCATGATGCCGTGAAAGAGACATTTTTAGAACCTTCCCAGACATTAGACGACTCCGGGCTGGATCCGCACCAAAGTCGCAGATCCGGCTCGGAGTTGTCTGCTGTCTGGGTTTCTGTTTCAGAAAAGGATCTTTAGCTAATTAATAGGTATGAAAAAAAATGTATATGGTATCACTGTGAAGAACCTTTTAAAGATGTCATTAAATGTAAGTAGCAATTGTCGTCTTTTCCGTATCGTGAAGTATATATGACTGAAACGCCTTCTGAAATGAGAAAAACATGTAGGACTTGATTTCATCCATCAAAAACAGATTGGATCATTAGAAGTTGGGCCATATTAGCAATCGCTGCAATCGATTTCTGGGCAGAAATGAGGGTAACACTTTACTTGAAGGGTTGTGCATAAGGTCTTGTGCCTGTCATTAAGTGTCATTTGTTCAAGATGACATTGTTTCAGATGTCTTTCTGTACTTGAAATAAAACAATACATCATAACTTGCAATAAATGTGTCATAAACATGACATAGCAGAATAATTATCAAACATAAGAAACTACTTAGCTTTATGAGTTAACATTACATTAAACTGTCATTTCAATGTCATTATGTGTTAATACTATGTCAAATAATTTTAAATACCTTAACAAAATGCAACAGACACGTCAAAAGATTATATTTAACTTTATTTATGTGCACAATACATAAAAAACTGACAACTAACAGGCTTCTGAAAGTTTCTGACATAGAAGAAAAAACTAACAAAACATTTAATTCATTTAATTAATTAATGAATTTAATTAACTGTTTTTGCAGCGATATGTACCCAGCGCTGCATGGCTTAATCCATTACTGTACTGTTTTCATTTAATTTTAGGTGAATTGGTCTCAAAATGTACTAAAATATAATTTTATCAATTTTTAATTAGTATTATTATTGGATGATTGATTTTATTTATTCTAATACCTGGAGGAAACTTTAAAAAACGATAAACTAAAGAATATTCATGACACTGTTATAAAACTATTTGACAGAGTATTAACACTTAATGACATTTTAATGACAAATTATATTTGTACTACTGTAGTTGAGGTCAAGAAAAATATTTATGATGCTGTTATAAAACTATTTGACAGAGTATTAACACTTATTGACATTTTAATGATAAATTATATTTATATCTGGTAAAAAGTGGTCAGATATATTGTCTTGGTAATGTCAAGCTGTCATGACAAGTTATAATGTATTGGTTAATGTTAAGTTGTCATAACAAAGACTTTATCTCAAACAATTTCATATTTGCATTAACAATTACATAATTGAACAAATGACACTTAATGACAGTTGTCATAAACGTGCATGAAATCTCCTTTATGTTCATGACACGTGTCATGTTATGTAGGTGTCATGTCAGTCTTATGAAAAACACCCCTTCAAGTAAAGTGTTACCAAGATTTAAAAAGTAATAAAGTGCACAGATAAGTAGTTTATAAAAAAAAAACACTACAATATTTTATATATTACAAGAATTAAAGTTTTTAAATGTTAATTTCATGGCGAGAGTATCTTACTCTGTTTTCAGTTTTCTCGGAGTTTAAATATTCTTTTCTAAAAGTTATTACATATCTTCAGGTAAACATGATGATTTTTCTCTCTGTGTTTTGTTAACTAGTTGCCGTCTATGATTCATGTGGACAGTAAGAGACCCTGGCTGATGTTTGTTCTCCAGAATCTGGGGCTTTTGAGCGGCTGGGGGATTCTGTTGCTGTTGTCTTTATATGAAGATCAGATAGGGGTTTAATATTTTTAATATTTTGTTGAATTTATATATTTTTATTTGTGTAATAGTTATTAAAAGATGTACACTATGTGCAATTTAGTTCGTATGTGTTTTATACTAAATATCTTTAGGATGAATCTGTGTAGAAACAAACAAGCAGTGTTAGCAGATTTTCTTGTAATTTTTACTGTTTTAATGTTTATTCTTTCATGTTGCTTATTTTTATTCTTTTTAAAGTTCTTTTTATAAGTTAATACATGTGAGCATTTTCTGTTTTAATTGTTATTTTAAGTAAAAGATATAAGCCCAAAGCAGTGTATTTGCACATTAGTATAGTTACACTGTGTGATGTGTGATTCGGCAAAGTTTTATTTACTCACCGTTGTTTAAATTCATATGAGCTGCTCAGTGTTTGACCTCAAACACAGAAGAGAGAGATTCATAAAAGAGAAAAAGAGTGCTTTTTATATTGTCTGTTATGTTGTATAAAAAATTAAAACTGTAAAAAAATCCAAATAATTTATATCAAACTGGACTGAAATCTTTCACTCTTACAGTAGAGTAGACATTATGATCTGTCACCATCAGCGTTCATAGTACACAAGCTCATAAACTTCATGTGGAGTCAGTCGTGTCATGATAAAGGCACTGCTGTTATCCTCGGGTCAAACTCTAAATACTGAGTTCATCTGAGATACTGTAAATGCATAAGACCTAAAGATTACATTGAAAAAAACATACTGTATACAATACAGGCTATTAATCCTATTCATTTATTGTAAAAAAATGTAAAGCTGCTTTAAAACATTGTAATATTGTAGAAAAGCATTACAGTAGCCTATATACATGAAATACTAAATGTAAACCTATTATTAATAAATATTGTTTAAATATATTGACTTTATACTTATTTTATACTTACATTGGTGCTGTAGAAACATTTGTTTGGATATAAACAGTAAAAAAAAATGTTGCTGTAGTTTTGCAGCTGTTTGCCAGTAACTTACTGTAGATTTAAATTGATGTTATTTACTAACAACAGTTTGTTTAAAGTTAAATAAACATGAAATATTAACAAATCTTTACAGAATAAAACTATAAAATAACAGCCTCATGCAAAGCATTCTGGGAATCAGAAATCCTCATCAACCGTTTTCTGTTTTTCCTTCAGATTTTGTTTCCCAGAATGAGGCTGTTATTGTAGTTTTATTCTGTAAAGATAATTTGTTAATGTTTAATGTTTATTTAACTTTGAACAAACTGTTGCTAGTAAATAACATCAATTTAAATTTACAGTAAGTTACTGTCAAACAGCTAACATTACTGTCATTTCTACAGACATTTTTACAGTGTATATTATTAAGAGCATTGACTGGATTCATTTATTCACAATTTATTATAGGAGGTGAAGGGAGTTCAGTTCAATTTATTTGTATAGCACATTTAAAAACAACCATGGTTGACCAAAGTGCTTGAGAATGTCATCCACAAATAAGACAAATACAGTAAAAACATCAAAAATGTAAAAACGTCAAAAATGTCTCTTGTACTTGTAACAGAAGTGAAGGCCACTGACTTGTAACTTTCATGTGATTTTGTGTCATGTATGTGAGATACAGTACTGTTTGACCTTTTTTATTAGTTTAAGTTAACATTATTTGCATGCAGTCTGGTAGCACAAGGTTCACACGCATCAAGGTCATGTAAACCTTATTATAGGTCATAAAGTTTACTTCGAAGTGTAAAACTTTAAAGAGACTTATTGAGCATAATCTGAGCAAGTTTCTAAAATCCTGATGAATGTAATTTTTTGTGATCTACTGTTTTCTATCCTACGTAATGTAAAGACCATTCTGTAAAAATAAAACCTTGATATCTTTAATATCCTGATAGCAATAAACTACGGGGCGGATCCACAACGGATCTAGACCGGAGCTGCCGACCTTGAAGCGAACCCATTATGGATCCGCACCGGTGCCTTATTGCTATCAGGGTATTGACCGAGTAAAATCATGTCAAAGATTGTAATCAATGTGAAATCAAACTTTGATGCTCTTCATCTCTTTATTAGATTATAAGACTTTAGACTGGATCACAAATAACAAAATCATTTTCATTTCATTTATACAGTGACTTGAAAACAGTTTAACCCCCAATATGTGAATATCCATAACAAGTGTTTTAGCTTTCTGTACATGCTGTATGTAGTTGAGGGTGGATGTGGATGACATAAGACATTTTTCCCCAGAAATGTCTCCTGACCACAAGACTCATTAAACATGTAAGAGATTTAAAACACGTTCTACTTCTCAACCAGCTCCATTATTTCCCCATAGTTATAAAAACGCTTTAAGCAATACATCTGGTAAAATAACATGATTTCAGAGACTACAATAGATTTCTTCTACATACGGTAAATATGTAAAGTATTCAGAGAAAAATGACAAATCTGTTTCATTTCCACCCACAACTCTTTCTCTTTCAAACATTTTTCTCTTATAAAACTATAACCGGATTATTAATATCAATTAAAGTTAATTTAGACATAAACACCAGCTTAATGTTATATATATTGTAAATCTGTATATATACAGATATAGATGCATTTAAAGGTCATCTGTTATATATTTTTATTAGTAATTTCTTATTTAAAACTATACTGCATCTTTTCTAGTCATCAAAAGCATTTATAATCCTGACTCAGTATACAGATTAATTTACTGTAGGTTTGTGCTTATAGATGATCATCAGTTTATTGAAGGGTTAGATAATGGAGACATGATAGTGAGAAAGTCTGATCAAAGACCGAATTACAGTAACATGAATTATCTAATCATCATAAATAACACTGCCGCTTATGTAACTGAAGTATACGTAACCAGTCTGGATTATAAAAGTGAATTCCTCAAAATTGGGTTGATGGTTAATCATATGTTACGGATTCTAGACAGCATGGCTGAAACTATAAAAGGACAATACTGCCCACTACATGCAAACTGTGGAAGTGCAGGTCAACATCTTAAAAGACTTTTATAGCACCAGTTGAACCATAACCACAATATTTTACACAACGAAAATTTGATTCTGGTCGAAGCATGTAAAGTTCTCCTGGAGATCAGTTAAACATCTGGACCATGTCTGTGTGTATCCAGCAAAGTCTTCATAGATCGCCCCAAAATGACAGTGCACTGTAAAAAAAGTATTTGCTGCCTTAATTTTTTTTCAGGCTTCCTTCATCATGTTTTTCTAGTCTACCCTTACAAAATAACCATGGTTTTATTGTGGTAAAAGTGTAGTAACCATAGCCGTTTCTCAATACCAAGTACGCCAAGTTCGGACTTGTGTCCTTCCTAGTTCGGACTTGCAAGTTCAGACTCGGAAGAACGAACTTCTGACGCGAAATGCATTCTGGGAAACTTCGCTGTCATAAGTCCACACAAGTCTCCTCTGATGCATCCTCGATAAAATGGGCGGATCAAGAACACATCCGGGGATTTTATGTGAACTTGGGCTTGATGCGAACTTTGAATTGGAACAGTACTTGGGCCGCGACTGATGACGTTTCACAAGTCCACAAGAACGCAAGTACAGACAAGAACGCATATTGAGAAACGGCTCATGTTTTTAAAAAAATCATGTTCTTCCTTGTCTTGTCTCCAGACCCCGCCCCCTCATCTCCTCATTAATCATCCTGTTATTGTTTCATTAATGTCACCTGTTGCACTCTTGATTTGCCTTCTTATTTATTGCCCTTGTGTTTGCTGTCTGGTGCAGATTCGTTTTGTTACATGCCTGTGTCAAGTCTTGTCCAGAGAATACTATAAAAGTAAAGTTTTGTCAAGTTCTTTGTTTTGTAAGTCTATCCTGTTAAAGGGGACATATTATGAAAATCTGACATTTCCATGTTTAAGTGCTATAATTGGGTCCCCAGTGCTTTTATCAACCTAGAAAATGTGATAAAGATCAACCTAGTTACTTAGTTTTGGTAAATCATTCTCTGCAAGCATGTGAAAAAATAGACCACTTAATCTGCACAACAACGGCACTGGCATTTGAAAGCAGTTCATTTGCATTTAAAAGGACACGCGCAAAAACAGAAGATGAGTTGCTACAACTTATAAAATGAAGTTGACACATTATCTGATCAAGATAAATAATAGTAGGGGAGTACCGGGGTGAAAGTAATGCGAGATGAAAGTAAAAAAGTGATTTTCTCCGAGCTCTGATAACATTTGGCAGGCAAGGCAAGTTTAATTGTATAGCACATTCAAAGTGCTTTACATACAAATGAGAAAACAATGTATAAGAGAAATAAAATAAAAATATGTAAAAATAACAATAAAACCCTCCAGAAAAAAAGCGGTTTAACGCATAATCAGCCAAAGTCCACATATTTATGCGGGGGCCGCATTTTTTCAAATACACCGCACTTTCAAAGCATAAATTGCAGATTTCAATGCGCAAAATATGCAAGGCTTGCATGATTTCATAATCCCTGCATTTTCATAGCAGAAAGTCACATATATCTTAGCAGAAAGTTGAAAAATGTTGCATTTACCTCACACAAGCGCAGTCATGTCCCCTGTTATCATGGGAACGTTATGAAGTGATGTAATTATGTGACGTGAACATCATTGAAAAGCTGCAAAAGCTGAAAACAGTTCCCGCAATTTTTGCAAGTTCCCGCAATTTCATTGCATAAATTTGCATAAATATCCCACATATGCCATCGCATTTTTCTTATCAAAGATCAAGGATCTTTTATGAAATGTTTTTGCTTATTGTGAAAGTGGTGTGACACATGTTTTTTTTTACTTTTCAAAAATGTGCCATGGCAGAAAAAAGGTTGGGAAACACTGCATTAACACATCCTGAAATTTGCATTCTCAGAGTTTTTCGAAATAAATCAGGTTTAAATTTCAGGAGTTCATGTTGAGATGAAAGTAAAACTTGTTACTTTTGTCCCATTGCTAATATAGTGGCATTATGTTAAAATTATATTATTCTTATTTGATTGGTTTAATTTTATAGTGTTCAAATCTTTAAAAAGGTTTTATTTTCAACAATTCAAGTTTGTAATGTCAGGTTGCTTTTGAAACATTTTGATAAAAGTGAAATTTTAATTGAAAATATAATTTCATATTATTATTTTTTTTGCAAAGATAAATGATAAAATATGTTTGCAGTTACATATAAACAAGGTCATAGTTGTGCATATTTAATAAAAACAAGTGTAACACAAAAATATATTTTGTTTTGTGTGTTAATTTCGTCCCAGCTGACAGGATCAAAAGTCACAATGTGCTACTTACTGTATGTTTAAATTGAAATTATACTGAAGTAATTTTACAGTTGTTCAAATTTCACCTGGTATTGATAGACCACACTTGTTTTTTATTGACCACAGCAAAAAAAACATTAGCTTTTAAAAAGTTTTTTCTGAAAAAAAAAAATACTTTCCCGCTGCTTTCCCATAAGATAAAATGACTTATAAATCTGAGTTAAACAAAAAAATTAACACAGTGTGTTAAAGAAAATGCAGCCTCAATTTGCATTGTGAGATTATTTTAATATAAATTGAGTACATATGATATATATTCATTATATAATACAAAACTCAAACACATTACAGTATAACAGTAATAAGAAAAAAATATTTGTCTTCATGTTTTTGAAATATGGCACAAGAAGAGTTTTTGCTTTAAAGCTTTCATGCTGTTTAATGGAGATTTAACAAAAATCTATATTTCTCTTATTCTATAACAAAACTTCACATGGCACATTATTACATAAAATACTGTATATACATAACCACAAAGGATTGGTTAGGTTAGTGTGAAAAATAATATATCATTTAAATACAGTTTATAAAAGTTTAATTCTACATGATCGTGTTAATATTATACTTGACATTTCTGTACAATCCCTCAGATTCCTGAAGTTCAGTATTATCCTGCATGTGACCTGCAGTCTTTGCCGTTTCTTTTCAGCATCTATGTTGTATTTTATCTCTCAGTTTGTTTTCCATAATGGGTTTCTGTACACCCAGCTGTCACCCTACAAACACAAAAACAGAGACGTTAATCATCTTCAGAAAAAAATGCATAAAGCATGCATAAGGACAAACACACTTTACAGTATTCTCTTGTAGAAACACATTAACCTGACGTCTGTTCATCTCCAGTGTATTTGTAAGTTTCCCAACACACTCGTGTGACAGCAGTACACAGATAGTTTGTCACATTTAAACCAAACAATTCTGTACACATGAAGCCTTTATTAATGGTGTTATTGAAGAGAAACATTGATGCACCTCTTTGCTGAAGTATTTGGGTTTCCAGGGTGTGTTGTTCTCTGCTCTCTGTTTCTCTTCTGATCTCTGGTCTTCTTCTAACAGATGTTTATGTTCAGTAGCCATGTCAACGTTCCCATCCTTCAACGCTCTCGTGACGTACTGCCAGAGACGTCTACATTCAAAACACATACACATCAGACAAACTCCTATAGATGTTTAGCAAACTTGTCTTAGAAAATATAAGTAAACAAAATGTTAAATCCTAAACTATTTTTATGTAGATGAACATAATGAAGAATGACTTTTTCTCATCTAAAGCTACCAAAATCAGAGGATGATGATAAAAAATGAATGACATTCAGAGACTGATGGTTTTTAAGAGCCACAGTCATCCACAGCTGTTAAATAACAACAACAATTAAAAAAATATTAAATAAAAAACAAAGGATTTGATTTGTGTCCCTGTATAGCTCAGTTGGTAAAACATTGTGTGAGCAGTGCAAAAGATCACAGGTTTAATTCCAGGGAATACACATACTTAAAAGAAGGTTTACTACTATTGAGGATCAGAAGTGCCGCTTAAAAATAAAATGAAGAATATATTCATCAATTTAATGATTCAAACATAAAAATAATAAATAAATCAATTCTTTAAAAGGAAAAATTAACAGACAGATTTAAAACAGCATCAACATAAGAGTGAATTTAAAAATCATTTTTTTAAAGAAGAATAGACATTTTAAAACTCTTTAATTCATGATTTAAAAGATAGATAAATTAAACAATAAAATATTACATTAAAGGGGACATCTGACTTTTTCCACACTGTTAAATCAACTCAGATTTACAAGTCATGTCAACAAAGATGAGTTGTCACATCTTATAAAATATAGTTGAGACATGTCAACTTAATTTTATAAGTTATAACAACTCACCTGTAGTTATAACAACTACATGTTTAAGTGCTATAATTGGGTCCCCAGTGCTTTTAAACCAAGAAAATTAGAAAAAGATCAACCCAGTTACTTAGTGTTGGTAAACCATTCTCTGCAGACAAGTGAAAAAATTGCTGATTGAAATCTGGGTCACCTTGTGATGTCAGAAGGGGATCTAATTATAATAATACCGCCCCTTAACCTGCACTATCCAACCACTGCACTGCCATTTAGTACAGAGATCAGCTCATTTGCATTTTAAAGGAGACACACAATAATGGCACATTTTTGCTCACACCTACAAAGTGTCAATTTAAAGTTATATGATATTTTGAGCTAAAACTTTGCATACGTACTCTGGGGACACCAAAGATTTATTTGACATCTTGAAAAAGTCTTGTGAAATGTCCCCTTTAAAAGATCATTTTAAATGACCTTGTTAAATAGCATTTTTTTTTAAGAATTTGCTTTTCTTTGTCGCTTTGCTAAATGCTTTTCTTTCTCCATTTTTAATTGAATTAAAAAATATGTCATTGCAACATTGGACAGGTGGGGGGAACCAATCAACATTTGACTTAGTTTTAAAGCTCACGCTGTTTCTGCATTTCTGATGTTAATCTGGAGTACCTATAGAGTAGTATGAAATCCTTTATATCTCCGAAGAGTCTTTAGTTTAATCAGATTTATAAAAAAAAGATTAGCTTTACCGAATCTTTCCGAAAACCTACCAACGTGCATTCGGCACAGAAATACTCTGTAACACGCCCAACTGCTTTTTTGACACTTTGCCTACGTACTGTCACGGTAGGAAAATCCATTGTTTTCCTCCGTGTCATGTTTGTGTGTGTGTGTTGTTCACTTACCCCTGCCATGTGCTCGTTAGAGCAATCCCTTTCACCTGTGTGTTGATTGTCTCGCTCCAGCTGTTCATCATTACATCATCTCCATATATACTCACCTGACTTTCTGTTCCCTGCCAGATTCTATTGTTTGCTCAGTCTCCGTGTTGCTTGGTTGTTTCGTGTACTCTGGATTACGTGTTTCAGTTGGATGTGTATTGTCGTCGTCGTCTTCGTGTGGATGTTCTGTGTCAGCCTGGATTTCACCACTGCTCACCACTCCACCAACGTCGCACTCAAAGCACCAACTTCCACCGTAGTCATCGTCACCATTGCCATCAACAACACCGGACTGGATTACTTCCGCATTGACATTGAATACTCTCTCTTTGTTTATATTTAATAAACATTGTTATATTTTACACCTGCGTTTGCTTCCGTCTCTTACAAGTCATTACAGAAGAATCTGGCCAACATGGAAGCAGCAGGTGGTCAACCAATCTCCGCATTGGAGGAGTTTCTCCAGCGATCGCTGGCTCGTATGGATTACAGGATAAGACCATCGAAGATATACGGAAGGCCGTCCAGGTAATGGTGGCGAAGGTTTCCGAGCTCTCTCAGCGATCTCCGGACATCACGCCTCCCACTGCGCCACCCATGCCGCCCGCACCATCTTCACCTCCAGGGGGTAGTTTCACCCCGGAACCGAGACTTCCTATCCCGGAGAAATACGCCGGTGAGCCCAACTATTGTCGTACTTTTCTCTCTCATTGTTCTTTACATTTCGCCCAACAGCCCCGGTCATTCTTCCTCGAGGAGACCAAGGTAGCGTTTACGCTCTCGCTTCTCTCTGGCAAGGCTGCCCTCTGGGGGACGGCGGTATGGGAAAACAAGGACAGCTGTTGTTCCTCGTTCGCCTCGCTTGCAGAGGAGATGAAGAAGGTTTTCGACCACTCCGTCGCCGGGAGGGAGGCCGCCCGTCTCCTCACGGATCTCCAGCAGGGGGAGCGGTCGGTCTCGGACTATGCCATCGAGTTCCGTACCCTGGCGGCGGAGTGCAGGTGGAACGAGGAAGCGCAGTGGGATCAGTTTCTGCATGGGTTGGCGGATCGGATCCAGCGAGAGATCGTTACGGCGGAGTTACCTACCTCTCTTAATGGGCTGGTGGATTTGGCGATCCGGGTTGACGCACGCCTGTCCATTTCAGCCAGAAGAAGGACTCACGCCTCGTCCCAGTTGAGAGGGGAAGATGCAGGTCCATTCAGTGAAGTTTCCGCCGGCGGTCTCTCAGATCCGGAGCCCATGCAGGTGGGTCGAGCTCGGTTACCCCGGGAGGAGAGAATGCGGCGGAGATCACTGGGACTTTGCATATACTGTGTCGAGCTGGGTCACCAATGTCAGCGGTGTCCAGTAAAAGGACCACGCCCGATAGCTAGGCAGAGGCTACTTTCGGGCGGGATCTCCGCACGGAAGACATCTATGACATCTACCTTCCTCCCGGTGAGACTACGGTGGTCCACGAAGTCACACACTGGGCACGCACTTCTGGATTCGGGGGCGGAGGGCAATTTCATCGATAGGTCTCTGGCACGTAAGCTTCAGCTACAGTTCATTCCTCTCACCCACCAGATTGAGCCCTTCGCCCTCAATGGACATCCATTACCCACTATTAAGCACACCACAGCACCCATTACACTCATCACATCTGGGAATCACACTGAGACAATTTCATTTTTTATTACTGACACTGCTCTCGCCCCCATAGTTCTTGGACATCCTTGGCTTCATCTCCATAATCCCAGGATCGACTGGAAATTGGGTTCCGTTATCAGCTGGAGCGAGGAGTGTCATAAGTCCTGTCTTGTCTCTGCTTGTGTTTCTGTGTCTGAGTCTGTGTTTCAGGGGAAAGCAGTGGATCTGTCTACCGTGCCCGCGGAGTACCACGACCTGAAGGAGGTGTTCAGTAAGTCCCGGGCTGATTCTCTTCCTCCTCATCGTCCCTATGACTGTGCGATAGACTTATTGCCAGGTACGTTTCCGCCTAAGGGCAAGTTATACTCTCTGTCCGTTCCGGAGATGGAGGCCATGGAGAAATATATTTCTGATTCTCTGGCAACGGGGTTCATTCGCCCTTCCTCATCTCCAGCGGGGGCGGGGTTCTTTTTTGTGGGGAAGAAGGACGGATCTTTGCGACCTTGTATTGACTACCGAGGGTTGAACAACATCACGGTAAAGAATACTTATCCTTTGCCGTTGATGTCTTCAGCCTTCGAGAGGTTGCAGGGAGCGTCCGTTTTCACTAAATTGGACTTACGTAATGCATATCATTTGGTTCGCATCAGGAAGGGGGATGAATGGAAGACTGCGTTTAACACCCCTCGTGGCCATTTTGAGTACTGCGTGATGCCTTTCGGTCTCACGAACTCGCCGGCAGTCTTCCAAGCACTCGTTAATGACGTGTTGCGAGACATGGTAGACCAGTTCATATATGTTTACCTGGATGACATATTGATTTTTTCTTCGTCTCTCCAGGAACATTTGCAACACGTACGACGAGTGCTTCTGCGGTTGTTAGAGAATGGGCTTTTTGTCAAGGCGGAAAAATGCGTTTTTCATGCACAGTCTGTTTCTTTTTTAGGACACATCATTTCGACTGAGGGTGTTCGCATGGATCCTGAGAAAGTTAAGGCTGTGGTAGATTGGCCATCCCCAGAGTCTCGCAAGGCCCTGCAGAGATTTCTGGGGTTCGCCAATTTTTACCGGCGTTTCATTCGCAATTTCAGCCAACTAGCCGCACCTCTGACCGCTTTGACCTCCCCTGGTTTGACGTTCAGGTGGTCAGACGCAGCTGAGGCTGCGTTTGCCAAACTGAAAAGCTGCTTTGTTTCAGCTCCCATTCTCGTTACCCCTGATCGTTCACGTCAATTCATAGTGGAGGTCGACGCGTCAGAGGTGGGGGTAGGAGCAGTGTTGTCCCAGCGCGCATCCTCAGACGGAAAGGTTCATCCTTGCGCGTATTATTCCCATCGTTTATCTCCTGCGGAAGTTAACTATGACATTGGCAATCGAGAGTTGTTGGCGGTCAAGCTAGCACTGGAAGAATGGCGTCACTGGCTTGAGGGGTCGGGTGTACCTTTCATTGTATGGACGGACCATAAGAATCTCGAATACATTAGAACTGCCAAAAGACTTAACTCCAGGCAGGCTCGGTGGGCATTGTTTTTCGGACGTTTCGATTTTACACTTTCTTACCGGCCGGGTTCCAAAAACATCAAACCCGATGCTTTATCCCGTCTTTTTGAGCGTTCCGATCGTACTGCTACTCCCGAGCCCATTTTACCGGAGAAAATCATTATCTCCGCGCTCAGATGGGAGGTCGAATCGAAGGTTTTGACAGCCTTAGAAGGGGTAACGCCCCCGGCTCGCTGCCCACCGAACCGTTTATTTGTGCCGGAAGGGTTACGGTCAGACGTCCTCCAGTGGGGTCATGGTTCCAGTGTTGCTTGTCACCCAGGGGTTAGTAGAACTAGGTTTCTAGTCAAGCAACGATTTTGGTGGCCTGGTATGGCTCGTGACGTCCACGACTTCGTCTTGGCTTGTTCGGTTTGTGCCGTTGGTAAGACTTCCAATCGTCCTCCAGATGGGTTACTTTTACCGCTGTCTGTCCCTTCGAGACCCTGGTCCCACATTTCGCTAGATTTTATTACCGCCCTCCCACCCTCTAAGGGTAATACGGTGATTTTGACCGTAGTGGACCGGTTCTCGAAGACGACCCATTTCATTCCCTTGCCCAAATTACCATCAGCCAAGGAAACAGCGGTAGCTGTCATTGACCACGTCTTCCGAATACATGGCCTCCCGACAGACGTGGTCTCTGACAGGGGTCCCCAGTTTGTGTCCAAATTTTGGAGAGAGTTCTGCAAATTGCTAGGGGCGACTGTTAGTCTTTCGTCCGGGTTTCATCCCCAGAGCAACGGTCAAACCGAGCGAGCCAATCAGGAGGTCGAAAGGGTGTTGCGATGTCTGGTTTCCAAGAATCCTTCGTCCTGGTGTCAGCAACTCTCAATTGTGGAGTACGCACACAATTCTCTGCCGGTGTCATCTACGGGCATGTCTCCATTTAAGTGTAGTTTAGGGTACCAACCACCTAATTTTGTCAGTACTGAATCCGAGGTGTCGGTTCCCTCCGCAAACGCACTAGTCCAGAGGTGCCACCGCACCTGGACCAGAGCTCGCAGAGCTCTGCTCCAGGCAAGGTCACGCACCAAGGCCAAGGCCGATCGCCACCGGTCGAAGCCTCCCCGATACGTCGTCGGTCAAAGAGTGTGGCTTTCAACCCAGAATATTCCGATGCGTTCCGTCTCGAATAAGCTTGCTCCCAAATTTATTGGCCCGTTTTCTGTTACCAAAATCATTAATCCGGTAACAGTGCGTCTTAGCCTTCCTCCTGCGTACAGGAGGGTTCACCCCGTCTTTCACGTTTCCAAAATTAAACCGGTGATTTTTTCCCGTCTTAATCCGCCTGCCCCGGTTCCCCCTCCGCCTCGTATCGTTAATGGGGAGACCACTTATTCGGTTAACCGTATTCTGGACTCCAGACGGAGGGGACGCGGATTTCAGTACTTGGTGGATTGGGAAGGTTACGGAGAGAAGGTGGGTTCCTGCTCGGGACATACTGGATCACCGCCTTATTGATGAATTCAATCAGCAGGTAAAGCAGGCTGGGAACGCCGAGGGGCGTTCCTAGGGGAGGGGGTACTGTCAAGGTAGGAAAATCCATTGTTTTCCTCCGTGTCATGTTTGTGTGTGTGTGTTGTTCACTTACCCTGCCATGTGCTCATTAGAGCGATCCCCTTCACCTGTGTGTTGATTGTCTCGCTCCAGCTGTTCATCATTACATCATCTCCATAAAAACTCACCTGACTTTCTGTTCCCTGCCAGATTCTATTGTTTGCTCAGTCTCCGTGTTGCTTGGTTGTTTCGTGTACTCTGGATTACGTGTTTCAGTTGGATGTGTATTGTCGTCGTCGTCTTCGTGTGGATGTTCTGTGTCAGCCTGGATTTCACCACTGCTCACCACTCCACCAACGTCGCACTCAAAGCACCAACTTCCACCGTAGTCATCGTCACCATTGCCTCCAACAACACCGGACTGGATTACTTCCGCATTAACTCTGAATACTCTCTCTTTGTTTACATTTAATAAACATTGTTATATTTTTCACCTGCGTTTGCTTCCGTCTCTTACAAGTCATTACACGTTTAGCATGAGGAAACAACTCTATAACTGTGTTAATAAGTCAGAATGCATAAAATACCATTGACAAGCCCCCCCCCCCCCTTTAACATACACCCCCATTTCCACATGTTATTTAAAGTAAATAAAATATGGAATGTCATTGGACAAAAAAGATCTGTCATAATTAAAACATGAACCTCTATATTAACATTATAAAAAGATAAATTGTTTCTTCAGTCAATGTATATCAATCCTTGATTTAAACATTATGTAAATCTGTTGTGAATTCTCTATGTGGCCCTTATGTTGATGTCGTGTGATTCTCACCTAGATTCGGTCCGTCCCTGTTTCTTTACTGGGCGAATCAGTTTCCTGCTAACAGGTAGTTTAGTGGTGTCAATCACTTTGGTTTCTCCGCTGCTGTATGTGAATTCCAGCGTCCCGTTCCACTCACCCTGAGCTTTACACACGATGATCCCGCTGGAGTTCTGCTTCACCTCTGCTGTTACCCTTAAACAAACATGCACACATTTATCACAAATCAATTCAACCATCAATAAATCGGATGATCTGTAAAAGGACAGTAAGTCACAGACCTGTGAACTTTACCCCCGTAAAAGGGTTTGGTGTGGAATGTGACGCTGGCCGAGTATCCTGTCTTAACACAGCTGATGGTGACCTTTCCTCCCAGCTCCACCCATGGTACAGTGAGGATGGAGCGAGCGTACGCACTCGGGAATGTAAACACATACTCCTCATCGTAATCACGTAAATACAACACACCTGAAAGTCAATGGTCAAATTTCAAAGCAAGATCAAACAAACAATAATAGTTAAATGACACGTTTAAGTGTTAAACTGGAGACAAAGTCTGTGGTTGCCAGTTCCCTGATCTATGCAGTGGTGTTCTAGGGCACTGGGGAATAGAAACCGGCTAAATCATAAAAAAACAAGTTGTATCATTGGAGAGGATCTGGTTCCTCTGGAGGAGGTTGCTCAGAGGAGAATAATGTCCAGATTGCTGATCATCCTGGACAACACCTCTCACACCCTACAGTCTGTCTGTCTGTCTGTCTGTCTGTCTATCTGTCTCTCTCTCTATCTATCTGTCTGTCTATCCATCTACTATCCGTCTATCTGTCTTTCTGTGTATCTGTCTATCTGTCTGTCTATCCTCCTGTTTGTTTGTCTGTCGGTCCGTCTGTCCGTTTGTCTATCTGTCTCTCTATCTATCTGTCTGTCTATCCATCTATCCATCAATCGGTCTGTCGGTCCGTCCGTCCGTCTGTCAGCCGGTCTGTCTGTCTGTCTATCCATCCATCTATCCATCCATCTATCTGTCTGTCTGTCTGTCTGTCTGTCTGTCTGTCTGTCTATCCATCTATCTGTATGTCTATCCTCCTGTTTGTTTGTTTGTTTGTTTGTCTGTCGGTCCATCCGTCCATCTGTCTATCTGTCTCTCTATCTATCTGTCTGTCTATCCATCTATCGGTCTGACTATCCTTCTGTTTGTCTGTCAGCTGGTCTTTCTGTCTGTCTATCTATCCGTCCTATCTGTCTGTCTGTCTGTCTGTCTATCCATCCATCTATCCATCTATCTTTCTGTCTATCCTCCTGTTTGTTTGTTTGTTTGTTTGTTTGTTTGTCTGTTGGTCCGTCAGTCCGTCCGTCTGTTTCTCTGTCTCTCTGTCTGTCTGTCTATCCATCTATCGGTCTGACTATCCTTCTGTTTGTCTGTCAGCCGGTCTGACTGTCTGTCTGTCTATCTATCCATCTATCCGTCTATCCATCCATCCATCTGTCTGTCTGTCTGTCTGTCTGTCTGTCTGTCTGTCTGTCTGTCTGTCTATCCTCCTGTCTGTCCATCTGTCTGTCTATCCATCCATCCATCTATCTATCTATCTGTCTATCTATCCTCCTGTTTATCTGTTGGACAATCCATCTGTCCTGATGTCCCTCTGTCTGCATGTCTATCTATCTATCTGTCTCTCTATCCGTCTGTCTGTCTATCCATCTATCTATCTGTCTGTCTATCCACCTGTTTGTTTGTCTGTCTTTCTGTCTGTCTGTCTGTCCGTACACCCACCCACCCTATCTATCCACATGTTTGTCTGTCAGTGGGTCATTTGGTCGGTCGGTCCATCCATCCGTCTATCCATCTGCCTATCTATGTCTCTCTGTCTGTCTATCTAACAGTCTATCCATCTGTCTGTCTATGTAGACATAAAGAGAAATAAGACAGGTGAACATACTGTAGGACAGGTAGATTAAAAAGCATTTATAAATGCAATTGTTAATGTGAATAATGTTTTTTCTTGTTTGTTTTGAATCTGAACTCCATGTTTACTAAACACAACTTTGACACAAGCATTTATAAAACACTGTTTACAATAATCAATCATCTACAATAACTTGATGTTTTCGTTTAACCAGAAAAGAGTGGAATCAGATTGACTGAAGTAAAACAACTGTTGCAAACTGATCCAAAATATTTCTCTACTTCTGTACACACAAACAATGGGTTTACAATCATACATCCTTTTGTAACTGTTTTAACTAAATTAATACTATTGTCATAAACTCTATTGTAATTTCTCACAAACTTGATTTTGATGTGTTGTGTAATTGAAGCTGTTGTGGGTAATATGAGCCCAAAAGACCGCATTCACTTTGTCTTTTCAACATACTATGATTTTGAATGATAATGAAGCTGAATGACATCATCACCCACCTTCACCGACCATAGAGACTCCCACCGACATGCCCATGAACTTGCTCTTGGTCCAGATGTGTGTGTTGACACACATTCCTCTCTCAGCACATTCACAGTAAAACCCCGACACCGGTGGATGATGGGACACCTGCTCCGCCACAAATCTCACCCTGTAACAGTCCGGCTCCGCCTCTGCTGCCTCACGATTGGTCCTTGTGTTTGTCTCTTGCGCTGCTGACCCAACCGGAGGCGTTTGAGTTCTCAGAGGTCGGATTCGATCTCGTGAAACCTCCCAGGAGCAGTGAAAGGTTTCTCCCAGCACAGGATTGTAGGGCTTTTTGGCGACAGCACCTTTGCGGCCTTCGTGGAAGGCGGTCAGATAATACTCGACGAATCTCGCCATGCGCTCCTCTGGGCCGCTTCCAGAAGAGATGGCCAGAAACAGGTCAGGGTGAGCCATGAAGTTAGCGTACATCTCTAGTAATGAACGCTTCTCCAGGATAAATGTAGGTAACACAACCTAAACAGAAGAGAGAGAGAGAGCAAAGAGTTTTAGTTTTAAGTTATGCATTTGACAAATGCTTTCATCCAATGTGACTTCTAGTGCATTCAGATATATTTTGTATTCAGTTTGTGTGTTCCCTGACACTGAACCTATGACCCATATGTATTGCCAATGCAATGCTCTACCTATGGAGCTACAGGAGCATCAATTATAAAGCCAGTTTGGTGTGCTGTCCGAGGAGAGCTCCTGAAAACATCCCCAACAAGGTGTAAACGTAAAAACCGAGGAAACGTGGTGAGAAAACTAGGTTTAACTAGTAGTGCTCTCACGGCGTCCAAATGGAGCTTTGGCTGAGATGCCCCATTTACGAACTAGAACGAGGTGCGGAATTAAACAAGTTAAGGCAAATTGACCTGGAGGCTGTCGCAGCATCTGACGGGAGCTTTGGTTGAGATGCTCGCAGCATCGGACAGGACGGCTGAAGAATGAAACGAGACATTTAAGTTTGACCGGGGAGACCCTCACAGCATCCGACGGGGGCTTTGCCTGGGATGCTCATGGGTCTCGGAGTGTTGGAGTATGGCCGACGCCCCCAAGATTGGTGGATTCGTTGGCCGGTGGCTTCTGTAGAGATGAACGATTCATCATTGGAAAGGAAGAGATCGATTTCAGACATGGCGACACTTGCCCGAGGCCAGATGCTGTAAAAACTGTCACAGGACAGAGTGAGGGACTGCTATTTATAGGCACCTCTTCCCGCTGATTGGATGGATCACATGACCATGCTCCTCCCGAACTTAGTTAAATAAACTTCATTTCATGAGTTTGCATTAACATGTAATCGATAGGGAAGAGATAAAGCATATTTGGCGTACTGTCCGAGGGGAGGGCTCAGAGCTCAGAATTTTTGCCCGAACCTAGAGTACTTCCCAAAAAAGTCACGTAAATGATGGACATCAGCCAGAAAAACATCCTCAAAAAAGTGTAAGCTTAAAAACCAACAAAACGCGGTGAGAAAACTAGGTTTGACTAGAAGGGCTCTCACGGCGTCCAAAGGGAGCTTTGGCTGAGATGCTCGCAGCATCGGAGGAGAAAGCCCCGCCCCCATTCACAAACTAGAACGAGGTGCGGAATTAAACAAGTTTAGGCAAATTGACCGGTTGGCTGTCGCAGCATCCGTCAGGAACTTTGGTTGAGATGTTCGCAGCATCGGACAGGACGGCTCCGCGTGCAGTCAAGTGGGGAAATGCTGGTGTGGACAATCAGAAATTAAAAAAAACGAAATGAGACATTCGAGTTTGACCAGAGAGACCCTCACAGCATCCGACGGGGGCTTTGCCTGGGATGCTCATGGGTCTCGGAGTGTTGGAGTATGGCCGGCACCCCCAAGATCGGTGGTCAGCGGGGGAAACAGGAGGGGAAGATTTGCTCCCTGGCCCAGCGGCTTCCGCAAAGATGAACGATTCATCATTGGATGGGAAGAGATCGATTTCGGACATGGCGACACTTGGGCGAAGCCTGATGTTGCAAAAACTGTCACAGGACAGAGGTGAGGGACTGCTATTTATAGGCACCTCTTCCCACTGATTGGATGGATCACATGACCATGCTCCTCCCGAACTTAGTTAAATAAACTTTATAATGTTGAAGAAGAAAACAATTGAATTCAGTGACTCTATGAATAATTTATGTGATTGTTTTGTCTGTGTGTTAGTGTTTTAATTTGTACTCGTGTCAGGTCCATTCCCAGTTTGAGTTGAGACAGCAGATGAAGAATAACGCTCCTCTGATCCTCCATCACACCAAGATCTTCCTCAGTATTATCTTCTGTATCAATCTCTTCATCACTGACAGAAATCTCCTCCATAACATCCTAGAACAAATACACAAACATCATAAGATTAATAGCAAGTCTCTTAAAATTATTAAAAATGCATGCATCGTCATGATATAATAGTTATTATTATTAAAGGGGACATATCATGAAAATCTGACTTTTTCCATGTTTAAGTGCCATAATTGTGTCCCCAGTGCTTTAATCATCATAGAAAATGTGAAAAAGATCAACCCAGTAACTTCGTTTTGGTAAACCATTCTCTGCAAGCATGTAAAAAAATAGCTCATTGTAATTTGGCTCCTATTGTGATGTCAGAAGGGGGTAATAGCACCCCTTAACCTGCACTATCCAACCACGGCACAGCCATTTAGTGCAGAGAGAAAATAATTCACAGCACAACTGAGTTTCAATTGCAACAAACCACCATCATTGTGATCAGTGTTTGCACTTCATCTGCATTTTAAGTGAAACACCCAAAAAGGGCACACTTTTGCTCAGGTCTACAAAGTGGCAATTTTAACATGCTATAATAAATTATCTGTGGAGTATTTTGAGCTAGAACTTCAATTACGCACTCTGGAGACACCAAAGATTTAGTTTACATCTTAAAAAAAATCTCATAATATGACCCCTTTAAAGTTCATTTTGTATAACATTTAATACTAATAGTGCAATCTTTTCTGTAGTATCCTCTCTTAGTCCTTCAGATGCTGGAGTTTCTGTAAAGGCCTCATTAGATTTGACCCCAGACTACAATGATTTTAGATTTGGATTTTATTCTCAAAGGACAAAATCAGAAAAATCTGTAAATCCCCAAGGAGTATGTGTACTTAAAATAAAGTAAATACTGTAAATCAATGCTATGCCAAATACAACAAATAGGAATTTAATTCTTGCAACTATCTACATCTATTCATGTAAATTCAATGACTAGGGTTCCCACTAAATACAAAGATTTGACCACTTCAAATATATATTCAAACACCCTTCACAGTGCTAAATATTACCCATAATGCATTATGCTCTTAACAGAAAGTTGCTTTACCTCTGTGTTCTGCAGTAAGTTTGTTTTCCTGAGGGAGGGCGAGGGCTCAGCGGAGGGCAGGGTAGAAGCATCACCGTTTCTGAGATGTTGACCTGAGGGTGACTTTGCAACGGTCCACACAGGAGCATTATCTGTAAGGACGCAGAACAACACAGACAGCAGTTAGAAATCACAAGAAGAAACTCAATATCTGATCAGTTATTAATCTATTAGTCTTCTTTTTTATCACTCAGTGATGAATCTGAAAATAAAAGACCAATGTAAGTCAGGTGCTTTGCTGGTCTGAGCATTTATTCTGGTCTCCCAGTCTAGACTAACCAAATTTGTTGAGCTATCAAGTGCCCAAAAAAAATACCAAACAAGATCTGTCTAGCCAGTTAAAACCAGCATGGTGATCAGCTAAGGCCAGCAAAACATCTAAAGCTGGTTTACACTGATGGGCTTTTACAGCAACAATGAGAATCGTGGATCATGGGATGAGTCCAAACATCTCAGTGTTTCATTCAAACATATACTCTAATGACAATTACTTATTGGCCTGAGAGCTTGAACTCATACCAAACCTTCATCATATCTTCATCATCATCATCACTCAGGTCTCATCTCACACTCATTGTGTGGAGAGATGTTTAAAAGAAGCTCAGAGATGGGATGAGATTTTTTAGCATTCAGACCTCCAGCATGAGTCAGAAGATGATGAAGATGAAGAGCAGGATTATTATTTTCTCCTCCTGATGTCAGTAAAACCTTCGGTTCACATCAATTGTGTTAAAGCTTCAACACAAGCATCTATGACCTTTATACGATCTGACACACTGCAGACAGCATAACAGAAGTATTGTACTCTTCTTTAATTCACACACAGTATTTGTGTATAATATGTTGTATTATTGCAGTATTGTGTATAATAGTATGTTCTCTGCATATCATGATGACATACATGTGCCGTGTTTCTCTTCCAACTCCTCATACAGAAATGTGATATAATGCCATGTTAATATAAACGGGTGGGTTTTAAATAAATATATATATACACTACAGCACTTCCGTAATTAAACCTCATGTGAATTATCTGGAAATCTTTGCATTAGCATTTCAATCATCTTAATAGCAGCTGCTTGCTGGCACACTGAACCACACAATCTGCATACTAGCAAAATGTCATTTTTGTGCAAATTTAAATGAAAAAAGTTCTACACTACACTATATTATTTAGATAAAATAATATTATTTATTATTAGCAGTGCTTCAGCGCACTTGAAAAAGTTGGGTTTTGACGTTGGGGTTTGACATCAGTATGACGTTGGGGTTCCACCTTATCTCTTGAAATGCAGAGATGTTAGTACATAGATGTTCTTAAGCATATCTTAAGAAGTACTAAAGATACATTTTCTTGTATACTACAGTTTTTTTCAGTAGTTTTGGAGCATTTTTTACGCATAATGTGTCCCTTTCTCAGAACAATTTGTACAAACTGCACAACATCATGGATTTCCTGCAAAAGCATGTAACTTGTTCAAAATCCTTAATTCATCTCTCAAAAGTATTTTTTTTTCTGTCAGTAAACATGTCAATGCCTTCAAAATGGCAAGTCCTTATGTTATAGTTCATGAACAAGACAGTCAAAATGATAAGCCATCTTGTCAATATACCAAGTGTACACAATTATGTGAAAGTATTTTCACTTGAAAGCAAATTATCAATTCAGTTCACGCTGCAAAAAATGATTTTCAAGAAAAAAATTCCTTAGTATTTTTGTCTTGTTTTCAGTAATTAAGATGCTTTTTCTCGCTTCATTTTTTTGCAGTGCATTTCCAAAAGACAAAAAATAAAACTATGGAAAACACGCTTACAGTTACAGATTATGACAGAAGGTCAACAATCTTGAATGTCATGATTTATGCAATGAACTAATATCTAAATGTTTTGAGATGTAAGACTATTCAACACCAGACCAGTTGATATTTTGATGATAATTACATGCAATTGAAAATGTAGCAAACAGCAAACAATTGCACATAATCATCTGCATGATCGTACCAAAGCTTTTGCAATTTGCCCAAAACAATGAGAATTTGCTTTTATGTTGTGCACAACTGACTTCATGATGTGGAGGTCGAACAAAGCGTTTGAAAAATGTAATTGTGATCTGAGAAATACTCCAAAGCAACTGTAAAAAACTGCAAGTATAAAATTAGTGCATGAAAATAGCACATTCACTTTTACATTTACTGTAGGTACTTTTTATTCTTTTTCTTATTATTATTTTTATATTTTATGGTTGCATTTTAGTGCACTTTTTTCACCTGGGTTATTTAGTTTGAAGCCAGTTTTTTTTTTTTTTTTATATCTTCATTAATTTTGTCCGTATGGATTCAAGTTTAAATCAAGGATTGACTTCAATAGAATCATGTGCCATTAGTTAACCTCAGCGCTCACAGTGGATCTTATGTTTACAAGATATGGTTTTAAATGAATTTTACTATGGAGAAAATTGAGATTTTACTTCTGGAACCCCGGCCACTGTTTTCGATTAATCTCAGTGCATATGTAAACACTGACATTAGTTATTATTCAAGAAGACTTCATCACACACTTCTCACACAAGTTGCATCATTGAAACTAAATGAATAATCATCTTAAACAACAGTGTTGTCTACACTTAAAAACAAAATATATACCAGGTGATTTCAACATGGTTGGGTAAAAAAGGACATCCTAGAAAATTTGCATATTTGACCCAACCATGGGTTAAAACATCTAAAAAAAACTCCAACACTTCTAAATGTTGTGTGTTAAAATCAGTTTTGTCATGTCAACAAGTTTTAAAGTATCTTTTGCAAAACATCACGTTCCTGAATATGCAAGTACTGATATTCAGATCAATGCAAAAACATGCAGAGAATAGACATGCACAGAGCAAAAGAGATCATTCAAGGCTGCTCATTGTTATAAAAACAAACAGATCGTGCAGACAAGATAAATAAATATTTACCTGATTGATGTTTTCTTCTTGTCTGGATCTGCAAGGTCCCTGTCTGAGCCCCGCCCCTTTAAAACTCCGCCCATTTTAGAACGCCACCCATATCAGAGCCCCGCCCCCTAGAACTTTTTTTATAAAACCACTCACAGTTTAATTCATATGTTGTGGTGTCATAAAGAAACCCAAAAATAAAAATACTGAGACTTTTTTACTCAACTCCATTTCATTTAAACCCTCAACTTTTATTCTTCCATAAACACAAGAAAAGAAAGGATGCATTTTCGTGATTCAACAAAAGTTTAAGGACTTCTTTGAATCATTCAAAAAACAACTCTGTCTTATTTATTCTCAGTTTGAGCTCATTTGAAGTGACAAGACTGAAAGCCCTTTATCCTCCTGTATTGTGCTCCACTTAAAATTGTTTACACGGATAAAAAATAAATGTAAGAAAATAAAGTTTATGAAAGATGAAACCTAAATGACGCTTGTTCACAGAACAGAATTTAAAGCACAACATTTCAAACAAGTGTTTCAGGTTACTTCAGATATTTGAGGGTTTAAAACATCGTCCGCTGGAAGTCCAAAAAGATTTCCAATGATCTTTTTGCTTAGTGAGTGAAAATGAAAAAATCAAAACCCAAAATCTGAAATGAACTAAAAGCAATTCAGGATGTAAAAGTCATTGTGGAGGTGAAGCACCTGAGTCCATGTGAAAGATGATCTGAAATGTTTTTTATTGGATCCACCGGGTCAGCATTGATTGTTAATTCAGGCACCTGTGTGTTTCTTTGGCATCCGACTCATCCAGCATTGAATAAGATCACTTACACACATACACGCCAATAAAACACTCACATGCTTTGAAGGGATTTATTTCATCCCTTCACAATCAAACAATATCCAAAGTGATACAAAAGCAAAACTACAAATGATACAGAAAGACACAGAACTAAAAAAAAACAATTGAAATGAACCGCCGATACAGATGAAGTCCAAACACACAGACAAGAAAACAGAACATGCAAAATAAAAAACAGCCCTTCAACAACATTTATTGCAAACGTTTAGTTGCATCGGCCCGGTTAAATACGGACAGGAGCCACAGTCTACCTCGCCCTGATCTTTGCTGGGATCAGGGTCCGGCGTAACCAAGGGCCCTTCGGGGTCGCCGGGTGTCTTTAGGGTGTCCGTATTGGACTCACCAGAGGGCGGAGCGCGGTCGTACGTCGACTGAATGTTGCTGTTGTGTCCGACGCTCTGTTGTAAGATAGTCAGGCATTCTCCAAGGCAGCTGAGGGTGGCGGCAGACGTGGCTTTCAGCAGAAGAAGATCTTGATCCAGACAGGACACAGATCCTCCTGTGGGTAAAGACTCGATGGACTGAACCAGACTCTTCTGCTGACCTTCGGCCTGATTTATAACCTAAAAAGACACAGACAGAGAGAGAGGGTGTCCATCAAATACTCCAGAAAAACAATCAGACAGTATTTTAAAGACGCTGTTAGTCATTTCTGTGCTATTAGTTATTCACCGTCTTAAGTAAATAAAGCCTGTTAAAACACACACACACAAACAATTTAATTTTCTAAGTAATGTGTTGGCACAGATACACAACAAATAACCCACCAGAGCTGAAACGGACACACTTTATATATGGGCCGATCTTAGGGGTGCCACAATACACCGGCAAAAAAACACAATGATCAATATTGTGTTAATACTACACATGATAATATCGTAAATAATTTAGCAGCCATTTAAAATTTTGCATTAAAATCCACAATGTCGTCTTGTCTTTTGAGTACAATTCATTGGCCAAAAAACTGAAAAAAAATTGCTGAATTAAAAAGTATTTATAAGTCAGAATGCACACCGTCTTATTTTGAGCTAGATGCAAAAGAAAATATAAATTACGAAATTGAGGTTTTCATAAAAATAAGTACATCAAACATGCGTCTCCATCCACATGACATTTTGGTTTGGGTTTTAAAACATGTAGAAATTAGAAAATAAAGTGCAGGACTTGCTTGATGTTAAGAGTTATTAAGAGAGATAAGACATGAAAATGTTTTTCCTCGTGCTGACTGACAGATCTGAAGCATCCACAGACGCGTTTTATAAATATCTGATGTGTAAGATTATATTAGATCCTTGCATTACAGCAGATCTTAAAGCTGTCTGTCTCAATGTCAATCAAACAATAAAAGGAAGAAAAAGTTGAACATATATTTTTCCTAAAGTGTTGTTTTTAACTTTGTGTGTGTTAAATCTATTAGTTTTATTACAGTGATTTTAAGGTATGGATACAGTAATTCTGCTTTTGAACCCTCACATTTTGTCTCTGTCATTATGTGTCAGATTCCAACAAATCATACATCATGAAGGTTTTTTATTTCTGTAAATTTTCTCATTACGGCTCATTTTGCCAGCACAGGTCACATATTGTTATAATGGTAACTGTGTAGTGAAAGTCTGCTATTGTGACCGTCCTAATCTGAATGTGACAAAAGCTCACTTTGTGGATCCCCTTAAAGGTAGAAGATTAAATTCTTAAAGTTCTGTATATGCTGCATTCTGATGCACGTTCAGAGAAAAATTTGGTAAAAAGACTTTTGCAAATAAGAAAATACAAGGTATAGGACATAGTTTTATTCAAATATTTTGATATCAAAACACAAATCAGAAAGTGATTGTTTCTCTCATAAAGTCCAATGTGTATCAAAGATATTTCACCTCTCGCAGGTGTGTCAGACACTTACATTTATGCATGTAGCAGACACTTTTATCCAAACTGAATTAAGTTATAGATTTTATCAATATGTGTGAATCAAACCCATGACCTTGGCACTGTTAACAGAAAGCTCTCTACCAGATGAACTACAGGTTTATCCTACACCTCACCTCTCTGACCTCCTGGAGGCGCTGTGGATACTGGTTTTTGGCATGACGGGCAGCTGCAGGCGACTTGTGGTGTGTGATGGTAATGATGTTGCTGGAAGCCCCGTGATGAGGCAGATGTCTCTGAGATGCAGGTGAGGAAGATGGAGGAAGATGAGGAAGAGGAGAAAAACTCTGTGCTCGACCAGATGAAGCCTGAGAGAGAGAGAGAGAGAGAGAGTTACACACACGCGCACACACACGTACACACAGGAGGGTTTAAATCTCTCTCAGGTGGGCTGAACCGACTTTGACAGTGAGCGTAGGTGCTAAAGCAAACCAAGCCAAGCACCATCCCGCATGTCTGAAATCTGGCCAAGATACACAACAAACAACACATTACAGACTAGAGAAAATATAAATGGGATATGTGTCACACAATGATGCAGTTTGAAGGTGAACTGCTAACACATCAAACTAAATACAGCAAACAGGATTTCTAGGTTTCAAAAATGCATTTCTGTAAGCACAACTTCATTTCAAGCTCATGTCATCAGTGCGTTCTAGCAAAAGTTTCTATTTAAGGAAATCCTGTATGTTATTGCAATGCAGCATTACTATATATATCAGTGGATTGGACTGTAACTTATAAGCACCAGAATACTTTATTATAAACACACACAATATTTTAGGTCTTTAAGTGAGTTTGTGTGTGTTTTCTACCTGTGTGTCCAGTGTGTTTTGAGTTCGGTCCACACACAGATGCTCCTCACAATCCTTCAGTTTCCTCAACTGTAAATAACAAGCCGACCAATCAGATTACACCGATTCAATGACAACTCAAACCACATTATTCAGACACTCACAAAACCCTGTTTTCAAGTATCTCCAGTAGATTCGGTCATATATGAAGTGGGTTTGTACCTTGGCACTGCTGTCAGAATGGCGTCTGCTACAGGCCTGTATCTGTGTCATCCACACATGCTGCTCTGTGCTATCCACCGCTGGACAGAGAAATTATGACAGATTCATGTAAACACACATAACACTTACAAAAATGAACTCTTACAACCCTTACATGGTTTTACTACAGTTCAAACCAACAATATAGTTACCACAATATAACCATGGTATTGCCACAAAATGTGGTTAATTTTCATAAAGAGAGAAAAGATTAGATCTGTCAAAAGATTAATTGCAATGAATTGCATACAAAATAAAACTTTGTGTTTGCATAATATATTTGGGTGTGTATTGTGTATAATTGATATGTATATTTAACTAATTCACAGTCATTGACAAGATGTCTTGTCATTGAAAACATTTGCATAAAAAAGTGTTACTGATGAGGTTTTGGGGTTATTTGTAATATGGCGATTATCCACTAGATATTAATTTATTAAAAAACTAAGCAAAATATTTTTTATTAATTTTACACTGCGTTTATGTTTTGATAATCGTTCTAAATCTGATTTCTAACAAAATTCCTTTACAAAAATGCAATTATTTAAGCTTTTTTTTGCAAAAAATATAATTTTTGAAGAAAATACTCATATTTAAGAGTTTATAGGCAGAGAAAAAAAATATAGATAGAATGAAACAGTTTTCCCTATTTTGTTTGTTTGTTTGTTTGTTTGTTTGTTTGTTTGTTTGTTTGTTTGTTTGTTTGAAAGCAGACAGTCTGTTCTTTTATTTGATATAATTTTATGTTTATATAGTTTTAGAAGAAAGTTTTTTGTTTTTGAAACTTTTGTGAAAATCACAAAAAATGCTTGCGGGCATCTTTTCAAAAAAAGGCTGGTGGGAATGAAATAAATACACACATACATACATATAGAATTATGAAAATTTTTATGTGTGTGTGTGTGTGTGTGCGCGCGTGCGTGCGTGCGTGCGTGCTTGCGTGCTTGCGTGCGTGCATGTGTGTGTGTGATATTCAAAGTGTTAAGGAAGTTATACCCAGTGAAACAAAATGTTTATGTATATGTTTCTTCCGCTCACAATTAGTTTTCTCCATCTGGCTCAACATTACACTACCAAACATGTAGTATATATATAATTACCAGTGCTGGAAACTTTGGGTCTTATTCACAAATACAAAAAATACAAATCATTTATTCTTACATGCACATAATCGATAAAAAAAGATTAAACACTTTGGATTTACAAAAAACTTTGTTCTTGCATGCAAAGCATACAGATGAATGATGGTATCTGGTTTTACACACAGTTGGTGAATGAGAATCAGATTATATTATATATTATATTATAAAGCATGTTTTGCATGCTGTCTGAGAGGAGAGCTCTGAGCTTTGGAATTTTAAGTAACTCCCCACCACCACCACCACCACCACCACCACTGAAATGGATACCAGCCAAGAGTGGAGGAGGGATGCTCTAAATAATAAACATGAACTATTTAATATATTCTGATGTGAGTCCGAAACCGAAAACACACCTCTGAGTTTAAAGAGCTCTCCATTGGCTGAGCTGACGATGAACATATGAGGTGCTTCATCACTCGACGTTACAGATGCACCAATCAGAGGGAGTGAACCTCTGGGCTTCTGACTCCGCCCCTGTTCATTCACAAAATACTGCAGCTGACCCAACTCAGGATCTAACACGAAATACCTGGACACACAGAAAGAAGAGAGAGAGAGAGAAAGAGAAAGAGAGAGAGAGAGAGAGAGAAAGAGAGAGATTAAATCTAGAGAATCATCAGCTATATCACAATATGATAAACCACAATAGTAATAAATTATGATGATGATGTCATCACCGGATCATAACTGTTAAACTAGCAGTCAACATTGAAGTGCTTCATTATACAGCAGTGCAGATTTACTTTCTATTTTTGTCACACTGCAGATACTCTTGCTGAAATCATTTCAATTTCAAAAGAAAATCATACAGAAATGCACTGAAGACTTCAGATAAAAGCTTTGCTGAATACTTCAATGTAAATGTAAATAACACACACACACGTAATGCATTTGCTTTACCAGAAGCACAGATAACGGCATACAGTAAGAACACACATAAATTAAGTTTATTGTTGCATTTTAAAAAATATGAAAAAGAAACAGAAGCCCTCAGATGTTTCATCATCACCTCACACTTTAACCAGGTAAACCATTGTTTAATCGGTTACTGACTCTTTCACTAAGCTTGTTGAAATCTATTCTTGGATGGTTTCTAATAAGGCAGCATTGTAGGCAGTGGCGGCTCGTGACTTCTCTTCCAAGGAGGCACGAATGCAAAACTCATAAAAACATGCATGTAGATGTGTTCTGTGCATCATGTGAATCTATGTGCATAGCGTGTAATATCAAAATACGTGCCTGCTACACACAATTCGTAAGGGTTTATGATAAAAGAGACGCTTAGATACTCGCTTAATCTCATGTGTAATAGTCGTGTTAAGTTTGTGTCTTGTGTGACGTGAGCGTTTCTTTTATCATGAACCTTTTTGATGCGTATGCAGCAGGCACATTTGTTGACATGACACATGATGCAGAAAGGTTCCTGTGACACCCTGAACACATATTTTGAAGGCATCAGCCCCACTGTGCAAGGCACCTCACATTATTTTGGAGTCTCCTATTTATCTGTAAACTCTATCACAGGTTAACTCTTTCACCGCCATTGACAAATTAACTCGTCAATTAAGAGAAAACGCTTCCCTGCCAATTATGAATTTTTCCCACTTTGTAGATGTGAGCAAAATGTGCTGTTTTGGGTGTGTGTCCCTTTAAATGCAAATGAGTTGATCTCTGCACCAAATGTCAGTGCTGTGTTTGGATATTGCAGATTAAGGGGTGGTATTATTATAATAAGATCCCCTTCTGACATCACAAGGGGAGCCAGACCTTTTTTCACATGCTTGCAGAGAATGATTTACCAAAACTGGGGCCCTAGTCCACACGGACACGGGTATTTTTATAACCATGACTTAAATTTTTACGCGCTTTGCCATTCGTCCACGAAAACGCAGTATCAGGGCACTGAACCTGAAAATTTTTGAAAACCCCTGCCAGGGTGAGGATTTTAAGAAACGCTGGTTGCAGTGTTGTCGTGTAGACAGTAATACCAGGGTTTTGCCTTATAGGACGTCAGAGTGTGCGCTGTTATCCGCTGTGTTTGACGTCAGATTGTGCACCATATGACTCTCCCCTTCTTCTGTGCGTCATGTTGTTATCCTACCGGAACCGGTAATAACTTTTTGTTAGGCTTCTGATTGGCTTTACGATTTGGGTTATATCGCCGCCTGCTGGTGTGGCATGCTCTTGACAGCGATTGATTATGTGTTTTTGCTTTTTCACGTGGACGGAGATTTCATTTAGTTACTGGGTTGATCTTTATCACATTTTCTAGATTGATAGAAGCACTGGGGACCCAATTATTTAAACATGGAAAGTCAGATTTTCATGATATCAAAATTAAACGCAGTGTCTGTTTACACTAAGTGCAAATAGTGCCCCTTGTTGGAAAACGATGTTTACATTAGCTCCGCCCACCAATGTCTGGTTGGACTAAAGTTTAAAGCGTAACTAAACCCCAGGTCAGAGCGTGACTCCACCCACTGGCAATATTGCAATATTAAAGTATAGATAGCGTCTAATTACTATTTACACTGGTGTAGAATAGATATTGCTATTGTAACCTACTGTAAACAGCATATTGCTAGTAAGAAAATAAACTATTGTAAGGGTTGGCAGTGCTCCGACATAGGGTGCAGACCCACTTTCGGCGACTCAAGTTCCTTTGCCAATCCCGTATCTCTCTCTCCACCATATGATTTCCTGTCCTCTCCTATTATTTATCTAATAAAGGCAAAAAGGGCTCAAAAACAGAACAAAATATAGCCTATTGTCATTTAGTGAAAAATAGCCAAAATTAAATGTGCAGCCTAGTAGGGCTGCCTAACGATTAGTCACAACTAATCGTTTGCAGAATAAAAGTTTTTGTGGGTGTTCTGTGTAAAATAATTATGTATAATACAAACACACACTTAGAAATATTTGCAAATATTATAATATATACAAAAGAAATATTTGCATATCTATATACATTTTTTTTATTTCATTTATTTTTTTATTTATATATAATTTATATTATATATAAATATAAATATGTATTATATAAATATATTTCTTCTTTAAATTCTACATCCATGTGTATGTATTTATTTATACATAATTATTATGCACAGAACTCCCACAAAAACTTTTATTCTGCAAACGATTAGTCGCAACCTACACTGTAAAAACTATTACTATTATCTACTCAATATTTTTGGTGAAGCATTTTTACACTTAAAAAAATTTAGTAAATTTGAAAGCTATGAAATCGATTAGATTTCAGTAATTACATTAATTTCCTATCACAAATTAAATTGAGTAGATGGAATCAAAAATATAAAAGCAAATCAATAAAAAATCCCAGTGAAGTCTACTAAAAAATTGAGTTGATATCATAAAAAATGTTACTTAGATGTAGATGAAAATTTTGTGAATATTATTTAACTAAAATAAATTATTTTTATTTACTTAATGTTATACATTTATTTCATACTGAACCATCAATTATCAATGATAAACAAAGCAATTTGTATATGTTGTTTTATTGAAAATGGCATACATTGTACATGTTACAAAAACAATCAGCTAAATAAACTCTGAGAGGTCTCTCAAATTCACAGCATGCAGAATCCACACCTCTTGAACCCAGACAGGTGGACCACCAGCACTTGTACCTGCAACAAAGATAACTTTATTTAAACGGCTGTCCGCTGTGACTCTGGACGCTGCCACAGAGTGCCACTTAGTTTAACATTACAATAACATATTTGTCTCAAATCTGTAACGATTAACAAAGGCTACGAATGCATATTTTATATCTGGAAGTAAACTTTGTCTGACTAAACTCGCGCTATTTAATGCGAACGTCCGGTGTGGTATCAGAAACTGCGAGTTGTCCTACACGAGACGCAACGCATCTCCACCGGTGTGCGAGACCCTTCACACAAAAAAGGAAAATAAAGCATAGGCATATGGAGTCGAGAGATAATTAATATAAATGTATATAAGCGTGTGAGCTCTGTTAAGCTCTGTTGTGTTCCGCTTCCACGTGAAAGGTCTAATAAATCCGGGTGGAGCGAAACTGAGGACCGGATTTCGGATCGCCTGACTATCAGCCAGTACAGATTTACACGTGTTTGTCTACACAACCACTTTATGCAGTAATAAAACGATCAGAAATTATTATTTTACACACATTTCAAGTGGCACAGCTGTATTAATACTTTGGTGACCTGAATAAATACGTAAAATAAAAATATTAATGATTAATCTACCAGTATGTGCACAGAAAGCTGTTATTGTACCCAGTTTACAGTATGGCTCCGAAAGTATTCAGATAAATACACAAACAAGTTGTTTACGCAAGGACACATCAAATATTTCATTAAAAACAAGTGTAAATATTAATAAACTCAACACTTACCAGGATTTTTGAGGAGTTTTGAGGTTGTTTGTCTTCCTGCAAGAGGCGCTGTTTCTTCTGCTGCTGATTAAAAAACCGTTGGCTTTGTGATTTTTAAATTTACATCTGATTTAATGATTTTTTTTGCCTACATTTACTCAAATAATACAATGTAATAATGTTTCACCAAAAATATTCAGTAAATCATAGTTAAAGTTATGCATGAAATTTACTTTTTTTTTTGTTGATGTTAAATACCTATGTTAACTTGAAATGAGCAATTATAATAGTTTTGAAAGCTGAAATATATAAGTGTGACATTCTCAAATATATTGATTCAAATTTACAACAAATATTAAGAATATCTATAAGAAATAATCTGTTAGTTAAATACTTATTTTATTTGATGTATACAACTAAATAATATCTGTACATTTTACACACAAATATATGTTTATTTTTTAGTCATTAATTTTGGTTTGTCTAACTCAAAAAATCAACTTAGTGACATAAAGAGATTTTATTAAGTTATTTTAATAATTTATTTTTGTGATATTTACAAAGCCACTGAATTATTTTTTACAGTGTAGGCTTTGAAAAATGTACAAAAAGTAACTCTCAAAGACTTTGTATTCACTGTAAAATACACTCGAGTACTCAAGTTTCTCGGCTGGACGCTTGCCTCTTTAGATCTCTGTAGTCTTTAGGCATCAATGGCTTGAGAATGAGCTCAGACCCGAGTACATGTGATCATATTTACAAAATCTGAATCTTCTGCCCCAGATGAGCTCACAGTATGAAACGAGAGTTTATTCACGTCTGTGTTCCAGTTAACACAAACACGCAGAGACAGGCAGGTGAAATCTACAGGCGTGACTCACAGCAATATCTGTAAATCATTTACTTTTAGTCAACAGAGGCTCCACAAAATAATAAAGTTGGTGAATCACCTGTGTGTGTGAGCTTTGAGGACACTTCTTTACAGTTTTGTCAAGAAATACACCAAATCATTTGTAATCAGAATTACACCTAATGACACTGAAAGAGAGACCCCAAATCTTATCTACGAGGGAAAATATCATTAGGGGCGGAGCTCTTTTAAACCTATAGTAAACAACCATAGCAACTGCTTATCAAGACCTAGCAACCATCCAGAACACCCTAGCAACCACATATACCAATGCACTAAAAACACCTTACCTGCTACAAACGCAAGCACTGTGATATTGGAAACCATGGAGGTTTTATGGTGACATCAGCTTTGTTTCCTGTCGATGTTTATCTTTATTATTGACACACATAGCAAAGCAAAAACCTAAAACTCTTCTGAAAACTGAGGGATAAAAGTGTCATGACATAAATATGTCAGAATTCATCGCCCACCGCATCAATTCACCTGAGAGATTCAGTCGCTGCTGGCTTCCCATTAAAAATACTTTATAATTTGTTTATATAATAATGTTCATCCACATTTTATTATGATAACAACAACACACTAAACCTAAGTGAGAAATGCTGTGAGAAAGCTTCAGGTCATCCATCGAGAGGAATTAAGTCACACAAAAATCTCCTGTAATCTGAGAAACACCAAGAGTCGAGTTACATTTCTGTTCTCCAGGGTAATGTTTAAAAGAGTTAACCTTTGTTAAAGTAACCAGATTTCATTTAACCTGACTGAAAACAAGGTCATGAGAGGCAGACATCCATACAGTAACTTTTTGTTTTAAGTTTCATACATTTGTTTCCCACTGGAAAATGTTCATGCTAATGTGTGCGAATTAACAAAAGTGTTAACAGAAACATAACAAATGATCTCAAAACAACTCTGTTGTTTCTCAAAAATTAAAATTAAAGTTTAGGAGAAACAAAGTTGATACTATTAAATCAGTCAAAGCTGACATCAAAGCGAAAAGTGTCCTGAGCTTTAAAAGAGTAACATTTGAAATAAAACTCATAATAACCACATCTGATCATTTCACAGTAACATAACAGACAATAAAAGTGAGAGAGCTTTCCATCCTGTTCAAATAATGAAGTCATTTAGAGCAGTGGTTTTCAAACTGGGGGCCGCGAGATGGTGCTAGGGGGGCCCCAGTTTTATGACATTTTATAAAATACATTCATCATGAATTCTGTGTAATTAAACCTAAAAAATAATAATCCAACTAACCAACAGCACTACTAGGTATAATTTTATATTTTTTGTCTAATTAAAATATTACATTTTAAAACTGTTTTTGTCATAAATTTTATTTCGGGGGGCCGCGAAAAAATGCACTGTACACAAGGGGGGCCGCACGCTGAAAAAGTTTGGGAACCAATGATTTAGAGAAACATCTGATCTAAAGATGTGATACAATCCATCTGACCACGTGAAACTTTATAAGCTGTAGTTATTATTTTTTATGAATATCATACAGCTCTTGTGTAGTAAGCAACATGTCTGAATAACTTGTGTTTCATTATTAATTTAATTAAATAACCCAATGACTTTGGTTTCAAATAGATGAATAAACAACGAAATGTTTTAAGCATTGCTCTGCTTCAGTTTAGATGTAAACACACAGACATGAGGAGAATCAAGATATGAGTAAGAAACAGGAAGTGCAACACTTTAGCAATAATGGACTTCTGGAAACTTCATTACATCAAAGATAAGAACACACATCAAATAATCTCTGACTGATGTGTATGAGTATTGTGGCTTAGCCTACACAAGTATGGGCATGTGAAAATATAAAATGTGCATAAAATACAAATAAAAACATAACAGTTAATACTAGATAGTAAAGAATACTTTAGTACAGAGTAACAATTACCATAATACACTACAGTATACTGTCATTTCTTTAGTAAAGTATTAACACATAAAACAGTTTATTCGGATGAATCTGAAGTGGACTCGGTGTCGGTACCTGTTCTGCCAGCCCTGGATGAGATTGGTGTATTTGCTGAGCACTCCCTCTATCACGCGCTTCTGTCCGAGTCGCGGAGACGCGCAGTTCCCCGCCGAAACGCGACCGGGACCCGGAGACCCGAGCGAGGCCGAGCCCGTCCGACCCGCGACGCGAGCTTTAGCGGCGGGCTGCGACGAACACGGGGTCTTCTCCATCGCGTCGTGCGTCTTTAACCGCATCTAAATCATCATCTCAGATGCGCTGCAATGCGTTTCCATCGCACCGCGCGCTCGCGTTCGTCTTTCCGGTGCCATTGCGCGTCTCTGCTCCTCCAGCGGTTTTCTGCTGGAAATCTCAGACCCTCCCTCCTCCAACCCGGATATTACAAAGACATCTGAGCGCGTCTGAGCTCCGCGCGGGCTGAAAGACGCGTGCGCGACGCGCTGCCTCCCATCCAAAGGCTGATTCACCAAATTTTTTCTGAAACGCGCACACACACACGCGCACACACTGTAACTCTACTCTACACTCTTGTGAAATGGGTCTGAATAGCACCAGATGAGGCTCGTTAGCTCAGCAGAACAATTTACAAGGTTTATAAAGAACATTATTCTTTACTACCATAAGAGGAACCATTTTTTGTTTGTTTGTTTCTCAGTTTTGTGGGGAAAAAACAGTTTTTGGCAAGAAATAATCAAGAAAGATTTTGGAAGTTGAGTAGGCTACATTGCATTATGGGATATTGCAACACAGTGTTCTCTGGTTGTATCCTGCACATTTTGGCAAATGTTGTAGGTTAACAGTTGTCCATGCATACAGAAAATTCATATACCATGCACATTACACATAAGAGCTTTAACACTGAGTTTACATGACCATATCATCTTTAAAGATAAATGAATTTGGCAAAGATATAACTCTAATTTACCCCTATAGGACTAATGGATAGAGAAGATGTATAGATGCTGCAGTGAAGTAATCAACAGTTTATGTTATGATGGTTAATAGTTAAGATGGGCATGTTCATCTTGAAATGCTTTTCATTCCTCCTACATGAAATAAAATCATAAAATATATTGAACCTGGATTGTGAGTCACAGATAAAGATTTTTTGATACAAAGGATTGACGCACCAAAATAAATCATTATAAAAGAAGAAAGGGTGCGGTGTAAAGAGAAAATTAACTGATGAAGCCCGACTGAAGTCCATTGGCTGTACTCACCACTTGGTTGTTTTTCCTAGCATTGCTAGAATTGATCTTGTTTAACTGTAAGTCTGTGGTTCTTGCTGAGGTTTACCGCAGTGTCAGTGTAGTTTACTGTCAGGACAGCAACACATCAGCAAAGAAACCTTTTCTTCAGATGGTGAGATCTGGACGAGCAGTAAAGCACACATTATTCTGTCAGGATTGTGAGAATCGGGAGAAATGTTTTGGCATTCACATATAAAAAAGTCTTGACTGTTCAAACATTGATTTATCCATCTATCCATCGGCTGAAGACACACATGTTTGCATACATCACCGAAAGAAACACACAACTTGTCTGTCTTCAGAAACTTTATAATGAACTCGGTATGTTCTTCAAACTTACAAAATGGAAAAACGTTTACAAAAAGCCAATTATCTTCTTAGCCAGGCAGAAAATGTGACCTATGATGTCCTTTAGTCAGATCTGTCTGTTGTTCATGGAAAGATCTTTCACAGGAAAGTGAAGCTTTTGAATCATTTCTCAATCGTTGTCTCCTTTCATTGTGTAACGGTGCTAATGAGAGAATAAAAAGAGTGCCGTGACCTCTGGAGAGATCTGAGGAGGAACATCAGAGTTTCTTAATGAGCCGAAGACCTGACGTCTCTGTCCTCCATGCTTTGGAAATAACATGGTAATAAGGTCATGTTTTAATCTAAAAGTTTAGAAACACTTGACTGAAATGTTTCTCAAAGAGTTTCATTTGTACAGTGCGGTTGAAATGACTTTTGTAGACAAAAATATAATTGTAATAAAAATATAATATATATAAAATATAATAATCTTCACAGTTCTACTGAACACTTTCATTGAAAATGATGTAACCTGAAAGCATCCTCAGGTTTTTAAGCATTTCTGGTCTGACTTCAGGACATGCAGCCGTGAACGATCTGACCTCACGACACTTAACAGAGGTAAACCATTAATAACCAACCCTTCGGTTCAAGGAAACAGAAGAGGAAGTACAAATATCTGGCAGAAAGGATTTCCCATCATGAGGAACTAACACTGAAACAACAACAACACGAATCGTTCCACACAGAAAGAAAAAGATGCTGTGCTGACAATATGATGTGGTGGGTAGTTACCAGGTATGCAGTTGCTAGGGTATTTGTTCACTAGCCCAGGTTAAACACATCCACCACACAATCCAGTGTTGGGGTAATGCATTACAAGTAACGTGCATTACGTAATAATATGACTTTCCTGAAGTAACGAGTAAAGTAACGCATTACTTTATAAATATACACATTAATATGTGAGTTACTTTTTTAAAAAAGTAATGGGAGTTACTTTTCAGTTTAGTTAATTAATTAACTTTAAAAATAAAATAATGCACTGAATTAAACTTAACATATTAACATAGAATTACGCACTATGTGCGTCTGAGCGGGAACAGAAACTGAGATGGTAGGCCAGAGCTTCAAATTTTTGCGACGGAAACATGCAATTTCTGAATGCAGAACTTTTCAGTCATAAAAACATCTGCAAGGCCTGAAAGAGATCAAGCCTCAGCCAAGTAAGAAAAAGTAATGCAAAAGTAACATAAGCATTACTTTCCATGAAAAGTAACTAAGTAACGCAATGCATTACTTTAAAAGTAACTTTCCCAAACACTGCCCATGTCTCTATGATTTCTATAAAAACAAACATTTAAAGGGGATAGTTCACCCAAAAATGAAAATGTGGTCCTCATTTACTCACTCTCATGTTGTATCACACATGCATTCTTTGTTGCGACTATATCACGTATGAACCAACGTGAAAATGTCACGTTTTGCCGCGTTTGAGCGTGAGCATGTCACGCTTTTCTGTTTGTGTCACGGTCACTTATTGGTTACTCAAATTCTTTGTCCTATTTTCAAAGCATTGTCGCTTCGGTTTAGGGTTTGATTTGGTGCTTGTGTTATATGTCACTTTAAGTATTTGTCACTTTAAGTATTGGTTTATAAAAAAAAAAGATACAATACTTATTCTTTTATATTTTCTAAACTTCAACTAATTGTCGCCTGACGTTGGGGTTAGAGTTTGTTTAGGTAAGGATGTCATTTTATGTAAATCTAACCCTAAACCGAAGCGACAGTGGTAAGAAATTAGGACAAAAAAGTTGAGTAACCAATACGTGACAGTGACACAAACAGAAAAGCGTGACATGCTCATGCTCAAACGCGGCAAAACGTGACATTTTCACGTTGGTCCATACGTAATATAGTCACGTAATTTCGTGATATTGGGTTATGAATATTTTTTAAGAAATATTTGTAACCAAACCGTTTGTGAGCCCCTTTCCCTTCCATAGTAGAAAAAGGAATACTATGAATGTGAATGGGACTCATGAATGGTTAGGTAAGGTTTCAACATTCCTCAAAATATCTTCCTTTGTTTATCAGAACAAAGAAATTTACAAAGAGTGAGTAAATGATGACTGAATTTTCATTTTTGGGTGAACTCTCTATAAGATTCTAATATGACTTTAGTATGGTTACAATAGACAATAGAATAAACATTGAAAGTAATAAATGTCTTTATCAGCCAATAAATGTGTCTGATATCATATATTTATAAATCCTGCATTACAGTTTTTTCTAATTGCTCACACACAATTTCTAAAACTATGGCTCCATTTCTCTACACACAATACCACCAAATATGCACACAAAATGCAAATCGACACACATCTCTTGCAAAATGTACAAACAGTGGGGGAAGTAGCGACACCTGCTGGACTTACAGCTACATAACATCATAAATATTCACGTCGTGTAGTATCTGATGTTTGTTAACATAAGTGCATAATATAATAAAGTTTTTTTAAATTAAGATAAGACTGCAGACATGTCTAAAGTGATAACTTCTTTACACTAAACATTTTTGAATACATTGGCAAAAAAGATATAAAGTTGTACAAAGCGTGACAAGGACCCTTAAGCCCATATGGCAAAAACAATACATTTCTCTGGCCAAAAATATGGAATATATGCCAAACACATTTTGTAGAAAGTGAAGCCTAAGTAAATATATATTTTGAATTTGAAAATATGTTGTTTTAACCTTCATATATCAACATATATTTCAAAATGTATTTCATGAGCAAGCAAATACTTTTCTAATTTTACAACCCATATGGCAATAATTTTATTATTAGCCGTAATATATTTTAAATATATGCTAAAAGTTCATTTTATAAAGTATATTTTTTTAGTTAATATATTTTAACCTATTAAAACCTGTTGTTTTTAAAAGTTTTGTAACATAAACAAAGTTTTTTCTTCCAATGCGACGTGAATATAAATATATGGAGGGCTAAATATATATTTTAAATGCTTCATAACTAACAACTTCTCTGTGGACTCAAGAAAGATGCTTGTGACGTACAAATTCATTTTTAACCCTACATCACGAGACGATGGTGACTTTTATGTGACATTTTCAGTAACTTGTCCGTGGACTACTCTTCCCAGAATGCATCTGATCAGGTGATGATGCTGATGGTGTTTTCATTGGCGTGACAGCATCACGGTGGCGCAGCATCCACACACACACGCGCGCGCGCACCCACCCAGACAGAAATGTGAGTTGTTGAGTTGATGTAGTGAGATGATCGTCATGTTTCCCGGTGTCGTCTATGCACTGCTGGCCGGGTTCCTCGGTGCCGTGGCGAGCTCGTCCGCCAAACTGTCTCTCGGTACCGATTATCTGAAGGGCGTGTGTGAGACGGGTCTGCGGACGTGGGGCGAGCAGAGGAGATTCACACAAGACAACGAGACCACCGCCTGTGACTGGGTGAGTTTGAATTATTGATGGGCCGGGTTCAGATGATGGATCACTGGACGGACGCGTTCAGATTCAATGTCAATGTCTTAAAATAATACAGCGCGTCTGCTGGGAGATGATGATGCTGATGCTGCGGTTACGTCACAGACACGTATGACCTTCAAGCCTGAGCGCACGTGTCATCTTACTCTCGTGCACATTAATGTTCTGTATTCATTGATTATTAATTCATTTATACATAACAACTGTTTAAATCCTATTATAACGCATAATGTCTTTGAATATTGTAGAGTAGCAGTGAATAAATTGCAAATTAATTTGGTCTCTCTCTCTCTCTCTCTCTCTCTCTCTCTCTCTCATAGTTACACATCCCACTCAGACTGTTGTGTGGAGGTCTGTTGTTCACCTGTAATGCTGTGATGTGGACATTCCTGGCAAAGGCTCTGCGTAGCTCCTGTTCATCTACCCACACCACTGTGACCACAACGGCATCCAACTTCATCTCATCTGTAAGTAAACACATTACACATTATTGTATAGAAAGGAGTTCATTTAAAGGGCCAGTGTGCGTTTTTAAGTGGCATCTACCGATTAGATAAAGGGATCATAGCATGAAAATCTGTCTTTTTTCATGTTTAAGTGCCATTATTGGGTCCCCGGTGCTTCTATCAACCTAGAAAATGTGATAAAGCTCAACCAAGTGACTTCGTTTTGGTAAACCATTCTCTGCAAGCATGTGAAAAAAATACGTCATTCAGATTTTGCCTGATTTGTGACAAAGCAAGTTGAAATACAATAAAATCCCTTCATCTGCACTATCCAACCACCGCACTGCCATTTAGTGCAGAGAGAAAGAGATAGCACAAATAACAAACCACCATCATTGCAATTGTGTTTGCATTTCATCAGCTCATTTGCATTTTAAAGGACACCCAAAAACAGCACATTTTTGCTCAGACCTACAAAATGGCAATTTTAAAATGTTATAATAAGTTATCTGCGGGGTATTTTGAACTAAAACTTCACATACACACTGGGGACACAAAATACTTATTTTACATCTTATAAAAATTCATAATATTTAATATAATATATAAATTCCTTTAAATTCGCAATATGGAGATTTTCACCACTAGAGGTCGCTGTTACACAGGTATTTAAAACAGATGCATCTCTGGATTTACAAATTCTTGAAAACTATTAAAATAATGTAAGTACACAACTGTATTAAATACATCACACTGTGCTAGTGTTATATATATATATATATATATATATATATATATATATATATATATATTTTTTTAATTATTATTATTTTTTTTTGTGGTTTTAATAGACCAGGGTGCAAATAACCGGCTGGTGTTTTTAAATAAATTAGTTCCCCCCACCCTAAATGTTATGAAAAATACATGAGGTAAGTGGAAAAATATTTCCATAAATGTAAATGGGCTGCGAAAAAACAAAATTTACTCATTTTAAAATAGAACTAAAACACTACATATACACCTTAAAAGAAATAAGAAATAACAAAGCAAAAAAGACCTTACCTTAATTTGTTATACTCTGTACATATATCAATGCGAATGTCTTTTTTATTTTAATTTCTGTATTTGTCTATCATTATATTTGTTATATTTGATATATGTATTTGATACTCTGTTCGCTGTTTAGAATATTGGATTAATAAAAAAAGTATTTTAAAAATATTTTACATACAACAAAGAGTTTGCAAAAAATTTTATACAAATAGATGTTCACAAACCTCAGGAGGTACGAATTAGGCAATGATTGTGTTATTGACAGTTATTTAAAAAAAACACGCATGCATAGATAAATACATTTAGTAATTTGCTTTGTTTTGTGTTTTTTCATCAGGCATTTCTGGGGCAGCTAATATTTGGAGAGACCCACATTGCTCTGTGGTGGGTGGGCATTTCACTAACTCTCTCTGGTCTTCTGGTGCTACATCACAATTCTCCACATCTTACTCGATCGCACGCCAACAAGAGAGACGACTGATGCAAACATGTCAACAGATGACACAATGCCTGTAGAGGAGCGTTTATCAGATTAATAGTCCGATGGATTTTATAAACATATCAGATATCACTCCAGGTAATAGTAGCATTAACCATAACAACATTATTTAACTTACTGAACTGTTTGAGTCAGATTCAGGTTTTTAAAGTGTTTTAGTTCAATGCACCAAAGTTGCTCGATATATTTAAGGTTACATTTAAAGATTGAGAGTTCTGTATCACACATGTAAAAAATCTCATCTCATGCCAAAGACAAATATATTGAATCAACTGGTGCAGTCAAATAAATCAGAGGAATCTCATAAAGACTTTATGTCTCATATTTCAGCCCAACATCAAAGAAATTATATTTTGCATAAAAATAGTCTATTTTAGCATCATTAAAATGTACAATGAAGCACATTAACATGCATTCTTGTCATGCAAAAAATTATCTTATCACTGCAATGCATGTTTCACTATAATGTGCTTAATAGTCAAATAATGTCAATGCAAGGAATGCATTAATGCTGCAAAATGTAAACATATAGGGGTGGTTTCTCAGACAGGTTTTAGATTATTTTGGGACATTTAAGTCGTTTTACAAACAAACTTGAGAAAAAGCATTACAGGTGTGCATCTTAAGACAAAAAAATGACAGTGATATATTTTAAGATGTCAGTGCAAGGTGTTTTTAAATTCAAGTAGCTCAAACATGCATTTTAGTCTGGGACTAGGATACACCCTGTCTGGGAATCTGCCCCTTAGTCTTGATTTTGGGTTAAAATATTCGACCGGGTGAGATTTCAGAAAGACAACAAATTATTTATTTGAACAATATCAGTTTTTTATCTAAAGCAAGTCATTATCGATTTGACAAGAAATTTGATTAACGTATAGAAATGAAATCTAAATATTTAGTCTGGCTATTTTGATGTTTTATAGCCTTCATGACATCACTTCCTGTCACTTGTGCCTGAGTTTCCCCCGAGCAGAAATGAGAAAACATCACATAGACTCATGAACTGAATGTTCTTCAACACTGTGATCTGTGTGTGTTTGTATTTGTGTGGAGGGAGACGGCGCAATAATAACAACAAACCTCTCCAACTGTTGCAATATCACATGAGACGATGCTTTTTCAGATATATCTCTCATATCTTATGCATGCAGGCATCAAGTGATGTGATATGAGACACTTTCTGTAGCTGTATGACTGAACACAAACCAAAATCTCTTCTTCAGCCTCTTCTACAGACGCGAGATGTTAGATAAAAACTGCTTGTATCATCTTAAAGTCAACATTTAATTCTGTAACTAGACACACACACACAAATAAGAGATTCAATAAGAGAAATGTGGGTGTCCAAAATGACCCTATTTGGGTGGGAGCAAAAACGCGCTGTTTCAGAAAACGCTTCATTGTCAATGACAAGTTTTTCCGGCAATCTGTAATACCGCTATTATCCACCAGGTGGCTCTTACCCAACTTATAAAACCCAGTATAAATATTCCTTTAGGTCAGTGCTTCTCAATTATTTTCTGTCACGCCCCCCTAGGAAGAAGAAAACATTTCGCACCCCCCAACTCTCCGCCGCGACTGTAAATAGTTTAATTTGTCTATAAAATGACACATCTGCAAAACATTGTATCCTTATTAACATTAAAGAAAACACAAAAATAGAAATATCGATCAACTTACAACAAAGAATAACTTTATTAACATTGTTTTTTAGTCCGTAACAAAAAAGACTTAAAATGCATCAATTTGCCTAAAAAAACAATCCTTAATTAAAGTATAATATTTTTTGACCATTTGATACTGAAAAATTAAATTAAATATAATCAATAAATGATAATAAAAAAATAAGCGGCTTATCAGCGTGATTGGGGTGTAATGTCTTTAAGTGACGGTGCAAAAAAAATCACTTCCTGAAAAAGTATTTTCCCCCGGGGTCTTGCGCGCCCCCCCCTGGTGTCGCTTCAAGCCCCCCCCTGGGGGTCCCGCCCCACTATTTGAGAAGCACTGCCTTAGGTCAAACAGTTAAAACTCTTGTGTGTTTTGAGGATCGCTCTGCATCTGATCTCTATCAAAAGTCCTTGCAATTATCTCTATAAAATTTGGTATTTTTAAAGAAACCTATTCGTATTTGAGAGGTGATAAAAACAAATAAAGGTGTAGGATGAAACTTTTTTTTATTTGAGAGCAGAGGGTCTGTTCATTAATATGATATATTGTATGTTTATATAGTTAAAGAAGATTTTTTTTGGAAGATATTAAACATTTTTAGAAATCATAAAAAATGCTGCCGCTGGCTGGCAACTTTTTTTAAATGCTGGTGGGGAAAGAGTTAAATGCAAATGAGCTAAAGCTCCTCAATTACAAACAGTGCTTTCAGTTCAAATAGATCTGATTAATACAGTCTGAGACAATAGTCTCTAGTGCTAAGAGTACAACTCGCTAAAGGTGGAAACTATAGTAATGCAGGACTGGAAGTGGGCGGGGCTTCATCAGTGTGACCTCACATTGATAAGATAATCAAAACGGCACACTCTTAAAGTGGCTGGGTTAATATTGGACAGAACACATGCTGGGTTAAAAATGACCCAGTGTTGGGTTGTTGTTATGCAACTATGGGGTATAATAACCCAGCAGTTGGATTAAAGCATCCCATCACTGGGTCAGTGTGTTCTGTCCAATATTAACCCATTATGGGTCAAAAATCACCTAGCCACTTTTGGAGTGCATGTCTAATGAGACTGCTTTGGTTTAATGGGGATTAAAACACAAGGAACTGGTGGATTTTTCTCATCATAGGGTGATTTATGACATTATGTCCAAACACCTTATAAAAGTGGATTTTGCATAATAGGTGCCTTTTAACAGTAATAATGTGGACTTTAAAATGGTCAGGCAGGTACCTGTCTATTGCTGGTATGTGGTGGTTTACCAGCTTTACCAACATGATCTAGCAGGTTGATCTCATCTAAACTTAGACCAGCCATGCAGGACCATAACAGCAGTTAAAAGCTATTAAAGAGTTAAAGGAAGTGTCTGTCTTTATGGAGAAGGCTGAAGGATGAGATCATGATGTTTTTATTTGTTTACTTACTGTGACTTCTTGTTCTTCCTGTGTTCTGCTGGGTCTCCACTTGAATCAATACTGTAGTTGCATGAACTCAAGAGACTCGTAGAGCAGCTAAACGGTAGATCTTGTGAAATAAATGGACTAACATGCGTCGCATGAAAGTGTACACACATAATGCAAAACACTTCCTGAATCTATTGTATTGTGTCATTGTTAAGTCCCAGGCAATGTGAAGTTCATCCTGCTGTGTTTTTATTATGATAAACACATTATATCCAAATACAGATTCTCATAAGGGCGTATCTGACAATGAATATCAAAAGCATTGTTATAAAAAATAACCAATGTGTAATAAAACTACACACTGTATGACATGTTCACTTTCCTATTGCCGTTATCAATTTATGATCATTATTGGTTGATGTAGAATGATGTTAAAGTTCAATTCTTCATTTTAATCCAACAAATAATACTTAAATATGGATGCATTCAATGTAGCAGTAGACAACAAAAGCATTCAAAGTGAATCATGACCACATTTCATTTTATTCTGCATTGTGTAAAATAAAAATCATTGTTGAATCACATTTAAATATTAGTTATTTGTCATTTATAATAGCATTCCTTCAGTCATTATCAGTTAGAAATGCTTCAATAATGAGGGACCAAATGAATAGATTATGATACAGACATTCAAATCTTGGCTTTAATCTGGTTGTGTTTAATAAAGCAAATAAATGGATGTCAAGGCTGATGTAAGATCGCTAACATCACAATTCATTAATCATCTGTTTATTAAAAACACTGAGATTTTAGTAGAAAACTACATTAATACATTTTAAATAGTGTTTAAACATATTTTCTTATAAGTTTGGACAAATTAAAGCTTTGTAAACTCATCCTAATAAAAATAATACTGCAGTAATAATTCATTAAAGTATACACTCACCTAAAGGATTATTAGGAACACCTGTTCAATTTCTCATTAATGCAATGGTGTAATGGTGTGGGGGATGTTTTATTGGCACACTTTAGGCCTCTTAGTGCCAATTGGGCATCGTTTAAATGTCACGGCCTACCTGAGCATTGTTTCTAAACATGTCCATCCCTGTATGACCACCATGTACCCATCCTCTGACAGCTACTTCCAGCAGGATAATGCATCATATCACAAAGCTTGAATCATTTCAAACTGGTTTCTTGAACATGACAATGATCCACCAGATCTCAACCCAATAGAGCATCTTTGGGATGTGGTGGAACAGGAGCTTCATGCCCTGAATGTGCATCCCACAAATCTCCATTAACTGCAAGATGCTATCCTATCAATATGGGTCAACATTTCTAAAGAATGCTTTCAGCACCTTGTTGAATCAATGCCATGTAGAATTAAGGCAGATCTGAAAGCAAAAGGGGGTCAAACACAGTATTAGTATGGTGTTCCTAATAATCCTTTAGGTCAGTGAATAACCTGACTTAAATGTGGAAGAGCTTACAACCCATATATTTTGTATAACAAGCAATATATTTCTAGACATTTACTCACATTATTAGTGCTTTAGTATAATAAAGTCATCAAAACTATGATACAACAATGTCAAATCCCAGACTTTTTCCTGACTAAAAGCTGAATTTCAAAGACATATGTCCGGAATGCCGTGACCTGAAAATAGCATATACTGTGAGTTTTATAAAAATGTAGCTGAAATGCATGAAATTAATAAACAGTGCCAATAAACAGCTGTTTAAATTGTAGCCAGCGAATGCTTGGACCCGGGAATGGTATTCCTTACATCACAATTTAACAAACGGATTGCATTTTGATAAATGGAAACTAAAATTAAAAGTAACAAACATAAATCCCTGATATTTCGTGCCTTGAACAAAAAAACTATCAATGTCTGGAAAAAAGGTTTAAAATTCCATGATATTCCAGAAATCCCATGACCTGGTGAACCCTGTATGAAGCAATGATCATATATTTGTAAGTATTGTAAAAACTCAGTTCAAGCATTAAAGGTGCAGTGTGTAATTTTTAGAAGAATCTCTTGACATAAATGCAAAATATTATACAAAACTATATGATCAGTGGTGTATAAAGACCTTTCATAATAAACCGTTATGTTTTTATTACCTTAGAATGAGATGTGTTTATCTACATACACTGAAGGTCCCCTTACTTGGAAGTCGCCATTTTGTGCCGCCATGTTTCTACAGAAGCCCTTAATGGACAAACTTTTTTACTAAATTGTTTTGGACGATGACATGTTTGTCTGGTGGTGGCTGACGTAGCTTCTCTATGCATTACAAAAGCGAGGGTGAGCAGTGGACTGAGCCGTTGGTTGCAATGCACAACCTCACCACTAGATGCTGCAAAAAATTACACACTGCACCTTTAAAGCCTATGAAGATTATCAGAAACACATTGATATCAGTCAAACAATCCTCAACTTTTCAATGGAAACAAGCTGTAAAGTAAAGTACAGTATAGTTTCATTATAACATTCCCAAATCAGTCACAACACTTGACTTAGTTAACGCTGGTTAGATTATTGCAGTTACAGGGTAAGGACTAAGGATTCATTAACAAACACACCAATGGAAAAAAGAGATTTATTAAACAGACTTTCAAAATGAAAGCATCCCGACTCACCCAAAACAACATCAAGATAATAAAAAATACATGCACGCAAATCATTCACAGAGACTGAAAGAGAAACAGAATAAATGAAGAGAATAACAAATGTCAAGTTTTGTGAGATATATATCAGTCTGTCATGTCTCGCCCCTTGAACTTCAGCAGCAATGCATGCTGGGAACAAATGACCAGAAACCAATTCATCCAATCACCTCTCAGATCCAGGGGTTAACTTAATACAGAGAGATAAAGATATGCAAACATCCGCCTGTCGGTCTCTAAAGTTTATGAGCTGCTGAGGTGATCATCTGATCTACAGGCTGAAAGATGAGGTCTATCTGATGGTCTGGAGAAGAAACATCATATGACCCCTGAGGTCATCTGAAGCGTTGTGCTTTACAAACACTAAAATAGCGACCGACAGGACTCAAGACTCGTGTTTGAATACTGCAGTGAAACGGTCCGAGCACCTTTACAATGAAAATGTGTTTATATAGTTGTGTGATATCCAGCAATGAATAAAATCTGAATCATATTTCACCCCAGAAACGAAAGGAAAATAAAAACATTTGTCTTTTTAACACTACAGAGATAAATGATTTTCATGACAAACAAGCACACAATTCTCATAACAGCATGTCAATAACCAATACTGAATAAAAATCCATTTTGACATCTCAAAAGTAAAATGCTGCACTGCGGTAATGAGAATTTGTTTAAAAATGATTGTCAAGAAAATATTTGATACATTTCATATGCTGGACATGTTTTTATAGATTCATTCATTAGTGTCTGAGATCAAGAAAGACAGATCTTCTTAATATAGTCCAACTTCATCATTTCTGTGCCGTGTCCTGGTCGAAGGCTCGTGTGTGAATGAATACAAGTCTGATATCTCTATAAATGAAGGCATTTCTTAATGGATCAACTAATATAAAGGCATCTAGACAAAGAAAACAGTGGAGTTACCATTCCACAGATGATGGATCTAAAGTCTGGAATAATCCTGTCACATTACATTCACACATTTGAACTTCATCCATTCATAAGCATTGTAGTCATCTTTTAATGATACTGTTTATAGTGTGGGTCATATAAACCCATCAAATATATAAGTATGATGTGAACACAAACAGTTATAATGTTTGCTTTGCCCCTGAGTACATCAATGTTTCTCTCTGTGGTCAGTTTTATGTGTACTTGATTGATTATTTCTCTGGGTGAAACGTGCAAGACGTCAGTGAAATCTTCAGGCTAAAAATAAGATCTTCAAGAAAAGAGGAAAGTTGATTGTTTGGTGTTAGATGTGATGAGCTCGTCCTGTACACCGAGTGTCACACCACATACTGGTACAGATTGGCTTTTCCTTGATCCGGTGTGGCGAACGGACTGAACCAGGCGATAGAGAACGGGTGACCGAACACCACCTTCATATTCATCCACTTTGATTTCTTCATCCATCTTCTCTCCTCTTTTTTCAGCTGCTCAATACCCTGTGAACATAGCACAATAATTGTAATTCAATTGGTCCTAAAGTTGGTGCCCATCAGAGATCGGGTGAGACATCTTAACCTTTGACATCATCATCATTTCACCATAATAATAAGCACGATGAGAGATTTTTAATTCATGGGTCATGACATCAAAGCTAAAGGATCAGGAGAGGTCACTTACGGTTTCATCATTACAGATGGAGTGAATCTGCGTTCCAAACATCACAGCGGTGAAAATGAGGAAGAGCAGACCCTCAAAACACAGGATGATGAGGAGGACGACTGTCGCTGGAGGAGAGAAGCTACTGCACTCTAATCAGACGGGAATCAGACAAGACAAGAGTTATTATATGTGGGGTCGATGCAGGAAAACTTTGTCACCGATCAATGCCAACAAACTGATGCCAAGACAATATCACAATATATGTCTCATTCAAAACCGGTTTGCTCTTTTGAGCTAAAAGAGAGATAAAAACACTCACTCGTCCAGTCGTCTTCCAAACAGAAGACAAAATGAAAGGCCACCATGAGAAGGGCATGAAGAGAAATCAGAGCAATGTACATCTGTGAAAGAAAATTAAACACATTACATTTGCAAGACATACTGTAAACTAACTAATGTGAACCTGTGACATAATTAAACACATTTGGCAATGTTTGATAAAAAAAAATCATCACAAACACAGATTCTGTGAAAATATAATCATGATCTCTTAAATATTGAGTAAGAACATGTCAAAGATTAAAATCACTGACTGAAATCAAACTTTGATGCTCCAGATTAGAGCTGCATAGCGATTAATCGCAACTAATCGTGAGCAGAATAAAAGTTTTTGTTTCATATATACTGTGTATAATAATTGTGTATATATAAACACACACATGCATGTATAATTTCAAGATATTTTTTATATATTAAGTAATTATATATAAATTAGGACTATGAATCGATTCAAATATTTAATCTAGATTAATCGCAACTTAATTGCTCATTTTTATCTGTTCTATATTTATCTTAATTTAAGACTTTTTAAGTTTTTAATACTCTATGCAAATGCAAATGTACGTTTATAATTAGTGAAAAAGTAATAAAAATAATTTTTAAAAATCCAGTGTAATAATTAAGTTTATGTGTGCATGGTAGGCCTCGGGTCAAACAGAATTTGTGCGTTGCGTTAATTGCACGTTAATAAAATTTGTGTTGTTCAAATTAATTTACGTTAACACGTTATTAACTAATATAAATATAAAATTTATATACACGTAAATAAATATATTCATGCATGCATGTGTATTTATATATACATAATTATTATACACAGCACGCACACAAATATGATGTAAACAAAAAATTTTATTCTGCATACAATTAGTTGCAATTAATTAACTCATCATTAGATTATGACTAGAGCCCGACCGATATACCGGCAAGCCGATATTAGGCATTTTCCAAACTATCGGTATCGGCATTCATAATGGCCGATAAATGATTTTTTTTTTTACGGAAACGAAACAGCCTTCCACCATGTCATTAATATTGCCGTTGTATAAATTGTTCACCAGAGGGCACTCTACAATCTCAATCTGTGTAACGCGTCACACATCCTGCAACCTGCTGATCCAGCCAGAGTTAACAACGGAACAACAGTTAGTGAGTTCATGGTGAGTTGGTCACGAGACAATAAAAGAAACTATTTTTTTTAAATGCATTATCATATTATTTTGGTTAAAACTCATAAATAACTACAAATAACTAATGTTAGGGAAATCCGTTCATGTTTTGTTGCGCGTTTCTGAAATAAAAAAATATATCGGAATATCGGATTTTAAAACCAACAAACATTTGTATCGGTATCGGCCTTCAAAATCCTTTAGCAATTGGGCTCTAATTATGACAGATAGGGTCATATAGTGTAGTAGCTCTCCTGTTATTCTGATGTGTTGTGAGCAGTCATAATGAAACTTACAGTGAAAAGCACAAAGTATTTTTGATTGTTTTCTCCGACACAATTGTTCACCCATGGACAGTGATGGTCCATCTTCTTGATGCAGCGTTTACACACACTACACAGAACAAACACACGCGGTTAGAAGATATTTCTTTAAATATATAAGCCATACGATGTTTAATGTGTGTGTGAGTTACCTGCAGTGATGAGCTCTGTCAGGTTTAATACTGCAGCATTTAGGACATTTATAAACCACCTGTCCCGGCTTCAACTGTAAACTCTCAATAAACTCTTTAGTGGCGTTTCCCTTTGGAACGGCTCCCTGACATCCGAAAAGAAAAGAATGAGAACATTTATACCAATGTTCAACCAAGTTTCAATATCCAGGGTCGCACAATAGTCATAATCAATTAAAGTTAAACACACAATATGAGATGAATGTGAATACTAAAAGTCTTTGGCTCTATGTGGCTGTAAATTAAGTGTTTTAAAGCTAAAGTATGCCATTTTATTTAGTGTTAAAGGGGCAGTGTGTAACTTTTAAAAGGATCTCTTGACAAAAATGCAATAATAAATACATAACTCTATTATCAGTGGTGTATAAAGACCTTTCAAAATTAACTGTATTGTTTATATTACTTTAGAATGAGCTGTTTTTATCTACATACGCTAGGGGTCCCCTTACATGGAAGACGTCATTTTGCGCCGCCATGTTTCTACATTAGCCATGAATGGAAAAACTGCTCTATAGAGTACGTTTCATACCTACATTGTCTCAGACGATGATGTGTTTCATTTATGGTGGCTACCGTAGCTTCACTATGCGTTTCAAAAGGGAGGGGTGAGCTGTGGACTGGTTGCAATTCACAATCTCACCACTAGATGTCACTAAAAATCTACACAGTGCACCTTTAAAATACTTTCTCATAAAGCATTTTAAAGGTAATGTCTACTATTAAAGGTACAATATGTAACTTTTCAGACGCATTTTCAAATCAATAACGAAAGTGAAGCTTGATGATGCTACTGAAAGACAATTTACCATCCAGAGATCTTTGGAAATGGATAGAGTGAATATTACTTCATTGATAGGTGACAATGACAAGCCATTGTTTAAAACAGGATTTTCTCTGGATTTACAAATCCTTGGGAACTTTTGGGAAAATGTTAATACAGAACTGCATAAAATATATCACAATGTGCAGGTGGTATTTGGATATTTTGTTACAAAAATCTTGCATACTGTGCCTTTAACAATCTGCTCATAAACACTGTATCCCTCTGAAGAAGATATTCAAATATTGATCTGTTTGTTTGAATAATACACCACAGCATCACAAGATCAACCAACATCATACATTTGTTGGTTGGGCTATCTGCCAGACGTACACGTGTCTGTTACTCACCGGGTCTGTACACATGGCTTTGAAGTGTGATGACAGGGCGAGAAATGCGAGCGCGTTAAACAGAGCACCATTAATGATGCTGTACGCCAAGTTCTTCGCTGGCAGCAGTATTACAAACACGACGACAAACTCTGCATAAATCACCAGCATCCACGTGATGACACCACACGCGATGCCGCAGCAGTCACGGATGAACCACATGTCACCTGCAGAGCTCGTCCGTGGAGACGGTGGGACGCAGTGCTCCGGACGCAGATAACCGGCCTGCCGCTCGATGTCCCGGCTGCGGTTAGCTGGGGAACTCTTCATTCTTTACACCAGAACACAACCGCCTCATCCTCCTGTACAAAAACACACATACAACAGGAGAAATTTACTGATCTGACATCAGTAATGTACATGACACACATACAGATGAGTTAAATATATCACTTTATTGGAAGTGATTTTTCAAATAATGCATGTTAACTTAAAATTAACCATAGTTTATTGAGGTTTGGTAGTAAAAACTGATACTAAGGTGTGTTAGTGTACTAATCACTAATGAGACAAAGGTAATGACAAGATACAACTAATTAGATGTAATAAATACAAAGATATGTGTGTGTGTGTGTGTGTGATTGCAGATTATAGAAATGAATTTGAGCAAACATTCACATATGCAGCAGATTGTGTAAATGTGGCGAGATGCTGCTATCTGCATTATTAACACACGTGACCATTAATATCTTGTTATCAGATGTACTTCACACACTAAGATACAAATACAAAGCTTTAGAAAAAATAAAGTTATTCACTATTGTAACAGTGGACTGACAGGGTAATGCGATTTACGTATTGATTTTCTGTACTTTATTATTGTGTCTCATTGATATTTTTACACACTACTAACTAACACATCGTAAACATACTACATTTGTCTTAAAACAAACACCGGACACAACAATGTATTATATATACACATATTTCTATGCACAGTATTATATACAACAACCACATCATCACACACATAACGTTACATACATCAATACATTACACATCAAACACACACAAACTATACATTATACACAGACACTCACCTTGTTCTGTAGCTCGTGTTGTAAATGTTTGTATTAAATACCAATATACAGACTGTGAGTAAAATTTGTATGTTGTACGGTTCCCTACCTTCGGTTTCGATAGATGAGGCGCGACAACCAGGAAGTTTCGGTCACACACCCAACGCACTCCATACTTCCGCTCTCGCGCGTTACATTACAACATAAAAGTCTGAGAACTTTAAAAACTAAAATAAGCCAAGTCATTTTCTAACAAGTTATAATTAGCAAAAATATATTTTTTCTATCCGAATGTTTACTTGCAATTTTAATGTGTTGATTGTTGAAGATGATGACTTCTGACTTACGAAGAACCGAGTGTGACCCAAAACGTAAAATAAAAACCTAATTTAACCTGAACGTCTCATTGTTTTTTAAATAAATGTAAAGTATTTTGTGCACAAGCAGTTTGAATTACCTCTGTGTATGAAATCTGCCTTGCCACAAAGCGGTCTGCGGGACCTTTATTTTAACATGTGTCGCGAGCTGATGCTGTGGCTGCTCTCCTAGCGTGACGTCATCACGCAACATGTCGGCAGCTGAGCGAGCGCGCGAGGTGAGCCCAAAACACAATAAAACACAATAACAGCAATAAAAACACGCGTTTACATCGGCGTGTTTCGTGCACTCTCGTGCATATGCTTGTCTGGCGTTATGTTGTAAGTGCACATTACTAATAGAGGATAAAAATCACGTTTTTAAGTTTGTGCAAGTGATGCTTGTATTCATATGAGTTTATTCAGCATGCATTGTAACGTTACACGTAATTTACTACATTTAAATGCATTATTGTATATAATAGTGTCAGTAGTATACATGAATAAATGCATTTGGTTGCTAGATGGTCCAAAACCTGGTACTTATTAATACAATATACAAGTGAACTGATGGGACTCAGGTCTGTGCAGTATCCTCTAAACTTCATTTAACCTGACTCTTTTTTTCTCTTTTAAAGGCAGTTTGGGTTAGACAGTTAGTTGTCAGGTTTGAGTTATTTGTAACTTGTATGTTTTATTGTGTTAATACAGATCACATCAGATTGCTCTCCTCACTCCAGCCATGAACGTAAGCATGTCATTCTTCAATGTCTTATTACAGTTATGTCTGATTTGTATTACATTGGTATCATATGTGATTTATTTGCGCCCTTGTCAGAGTTGTTTACACCTATAAAGGGAAAACTGATGGAAGATGAGGGACTGCCAGCCACCTCCAGCAAAACTTTAACAAGTGAGTCCACGTGTAATATGTGATGTCTTTCAAAACAAAGTTTAACACTTACACTAGTGTTAAATTGAATATGCATTTTTGACATGATTGTTTTATACAAAATTTGTAAAACATTTGCCAATAAAAAAAATTTAAGGACAGGAATCTATTTTGCTTGTGTTTTATAAATAAAATCTTATTGTCAAATAAACATCAAAAATAAAAAGATAATAAGAAGTTAGTGATGGCGAATTGTTTAAATTTCGCTGTATGTGTCTCTATTTACAGGCAGTGGTGTAAAAGCACCAATCTCTACCATCTCATCTCCATCTTCAGCGTCTGGCAGAGCTAAGATGAGTGTCTGTGGACCCGGCAGTAAGACGGCTTCATCTTCATCCTCCTCAGTTCTGTCTGCAGCAACTACCCCTCCCAAAATCCACCGCGCACGTAAGACCATGAACAGACCTCCGTTTCCACAGGTGAGCACCTTTTCATGAAACATGCTTGTTGTCATGGTGATGTCAGATAAATGTAAAAAATCTGTTTTTCCTCTGTCAGATAAAGTCTATAGGGTCGATTTTAACATCTACACCTGAGGAACCTCTCAACAGCAGTAAAACAGCCACTGACACAGGTGTGTGCATTCACGTGTGTGTTCATTCGTGTTTGTTTGTTTATGTGTGTTCATTTAATTAATCTCTGTGTTGTGGTCAGATGTTGGTCTTGTTCACAATTCAGATTATTTTATTAAACTTTTGGCTGTTTTGAAAAATATGGCATTGACAATTTACAGTATTTGTTTCTTTTAATATTACTCATCATGAAATCTAATTTTCTAGTATTATTACCCATTATCATTTTAAACTCAATTATAACCTAGTTTGATGTGACTTTTGTTGTAGTTGGAAAGAAGCGTAAAGTTGTGTTGGTCTCAGATGACACATCGCCCTCTTCAGGAACTCAAGAGAAAGTTCCCAGACCACAGCCAGAGGTGAGCCGAACCCCAGACGCTCGGATAGATTGAACTGTTTATGCTTTATCTTAATATTTATTCATTATTTGTGTTTGTCAGCCTTTACTGACTGTGTCTCCACCCGTGGAGAAGTTGGAGCCAGTTGCGACTAAAGAGCGTGATCGTGTTTGGCTGGAGGATCTTGATGATGAGGCAGATGAGGAAGATTTCCACCTGCTGTACAACACTTATTCAGGAGATGATCTGATTTACTCGGACAGCAAGGTCCTCTCTCTCTCATCCTTTCCCTCATTATTTTTGTGTGCTCATAATGTTATTATGATTGTGAGATATGACTGGGTTTATTTTGCAGTCAGATGATGGCTTGACAGAAGAGCCACAGGAGGCGGGGCATCTCTCTGAAAAAGTGAGTGATTTTAACCAATGACAACACAAACCAGTTTGTTTACATTCATGAGAATTTTCTGCTTTAAGAGAGTTTGAAAGGTTAAAGAGTCATTATTTTGTGTTCACACAGCGAATAAATCATTGCATTTGCACGTAGTTGGACATTTGAACATTTTGAATTAATTTGCATCATTCGCACATGAAATCTGCGTCAATCACGAGCTAAATGTTTGAATAAGCTCAATTTGCTGGCTTTTTATTCCTGTTCCTATAAAAGTATGAAGATGTGTCGTACAGCTCCAGGTGTCCACATACAGCGATGATGATTTTGTCCTCCATTTTTGTTTCGTATTTCTGCCTCCGCTCACATGTCGTAATCACGTCACTACTAGAGCAAGCTCCTGATTGGTTAACTTGGCGCAAATATCCATCAAAGTTCCAATTTTTTTAACTCTGTTCGCTCCAAATGCTCAGTTCGTGCAAAATGATCAATTTGCGCCGGCTCATTCGCACAAATTGCAACTGCATGTCTATTGCGTTTTTGCATTGACTTAACATGTAAATCATTAACGCATCATTCACATCTTGTGGGAACGCGTCGATGTTGTGTTGTTAGAGCTCTGGGTCCGACAGACCCCTCGCTGCTCTTAAGAAAACGGGAGGAGAGAGAGATGAGTCGCCATGGAAACGACAAGGAAAGGGTAAAGGAAGAGATAAACCCCCTGTTGGACAGATGGAGGCAGATAAAGGTGAGATGGACACAAGATGTGTTTGTGTGCATGTCTATATGTGAGGTTTGGAGGATGTGAGCAGATGTTGTTTTGCGTGTCAGGTGTTGCGAGCGCAGCTTCGGTGAGTGGGACGGACTACACTGAAGTTCCTCTGGATGCGCTGAATATTTCTGCAGCCGACAGATTCTCTCCGAACGCAGGTGTGTGCTTGTCAAGAAAGTATTTTTTATTTGTTTAATCCTTTACTATTCTTTTCTAGAAAATATTTTAGGCTGTGTTTGAAGACACGTTGTAATATCATTTATAGATGGCAGCGATGCAGAAACCGAGCATCTAGAAGAGCTTCCTTTGTGTAGCTGCCGGATGGAGGCACCACGTGTGGATGGATTCAGTTCTCGCTCCAGTCGAACCTGTATGGCCATCGAGAGCGTCAATGGAGAGGTGTGTGTGGTTGTTATTACAGATAATAAGACACAGATGTGCTGATTTAAAAATAACATGTTTTTAAATCTGTGTGTTTTAGTTGGTGGGGTGTACCAATGCGATCGTGAAGGGGGAGACGATGCGTCCGTCCAGCCGCGTGTCTCTCATGGTGTTGTGTGAGACACATCGCTCACACATGGTCAAACATCACTGCTGTCCAGGCTGTGGATACTTCTGCCTTTCTGTAAGATCCAGGATTTTGATTAAAAATATTTCCCATCACATCTCTATAATATTTAAAGGTGCTGTGTGTAGATTTTAGAGACATCTAGTGGTGAGACTGTGAATTGCAACCAACGACTCTTGGTCCACACCCCTCCCTTTTGAAATGCGTAGAGAAGCTACGGTAGCCACCACAGGACAAACATGTCATCATCTAAGACAATGTAGTGACAAGACATCATGTTTGTACATTTAGGGATACTATTGAGACAGCTACTTCCATGCAAGACGACCCACAAGTGTATGAAGATAAAAACGTAACATTTCATTTAGAAAGGTCTTAATACACCACTGATAATATAGTTAATATTATATTGTATTATTATATTAAACTTAATTTCTGTCAAGAGATCCTCCTAAAAGTTACACAATGCACCTTTAATGTAACGCATTATCTTTCACTTGTGATTGCGAAATAATTATGATAATAATATAAATTTGTGACTTTCTGTTGAATTACATAATGTAAATATGTCGATTTTATTCATCCCTATTCAGGGAACGTTTCTCGAATGTTGTCCGGATGTTCGTATCGCTCATCGCTTCCACCGCGGATGTGTGTCTGTGCTGGGTGGTGGGCGGAGTCGAGGAGGAGTGGGCGTCGGCCTGCTGTTCTGTCCTCACTGCGGTGAAGATGCATCAGAGGCTCGTGAGGTCACCATCCCCACAGCGCCACCTTCAGGCAATAATGTGGTGATGGCGAGCGCGTCATCCACCACGGCCACGCCCTCCCTGCTTCCTTCAGCTCTCGCTGTGACATCACAGCTGCTAAACAACGACAAAAAAATAGGAGAGCCAGTCAAGTGAGTGTTGTTGGGTGGGACAGCTCAGCGGACTGTAGCCTCTCTTTTTAAATGTTAAATTTATTCGTACTCTTTACTGCTTTAAATGCATCTTCTCATTTCTCTTTCATGCAGCGCGAGGATGCGTTGCCGTGGAGATGTCAGAAAAGGGGCGGACCTACAACCTCCCAATAGCACACCAGGAGGAGGCGGGGCAGGGGATCCGGTCGCTCTGGGTGATGGTGGTGTGGACAGCGTAGGACCATCACTTGTCCTACCCAACGGAAAGCCCATCTGCCCCAGTGCACTTCCCCCCGGAGACAGAAGGGCTGCGCTACAGAGAGCGATTCTCACGCAGGATACTGAGAGGTGACCGCATACTTTCACTGGAACTGAATACTAGCATACTGCTTACTATAGTGGTGTATACTATTGTGTCTTGTAGATTCACGTAACAAAACCAGCCCAGATACCAATAATTAATCAATGAAAAACTTAGAAAAAAATAAACTCACTGAAACACTTTAAAAGGAGCCCAAATCTGCATCTGGTTCATAGAATACTACGATTCATGCATTACATGCATACTTTACATGCATACTACACCACCCCCTTTCAATACGGTCAAAATTTGCATCCGATTGAACCATCAATACGATTACAGACGGATTATTTGGTTGCATGTAAATGTACCTATTGTGTTGTGATATGTTTGACTCTTTTGGGTTGGTTGTGATTGGTCAGGAGGAAGAAGTTGCGCTTTCATCCCCGTCAGCTCTATCCGGCAGCCAAACAGGGTGAAGCTCAGCGGGTTCTGCTCATGCTCAGTATGTACCTGACAATCCTTAAACAAACCTTACATCTAATGAACTCGGTTTGACAGTGTCCGTCTGTCTTTATCTCACTTATCAGTGGAGGGCATCGACCCTTCGTATCAGTCAGACTCTCAGAATCGGCGTTGTGCTCTGCATGCTGCTGCTCAGCGGGGTCTGCTGGAGATTTGTTACCTGCTTGTACAGGTGAGGCTGCACACGGAAATACAGAACTAAAATAAATAAAAAATGAACATCCACCAACACCCACATTGTGTTTTTGGATGGGAATTCACTGTTATTGATTACATAATTATATATTAGTATTTTGGTTTGTGTCAGAGCTAACGTCCGTGTTTCGTTTTAGGCAGGCGCTAAGGTGGACGCCCCAGATAAGACTCTGAGGACCCCTCTGTTAGAAGCAATAGTAAACAATCATGTGGAGGTGGTGAAGTACCTGATCCAGAACGGAGCCTGTGTTTACCACGCTGTCAGTATCACACAAACACACACACGCCTTACACAAAGCTGTTGTTGTTCATCCTCTTTAACCAAAATCTTGGTCTTGTTTTAAAGAAGTCGCTTTAAAGTTTTCACTGAAGTGTTTGGAGTTGTGAATATTAAATTTTAAAATAGTTATAACAGTTTAAGTTCATTTAAAAAAGTAAATATTGCAATAAAGTATATATTTTATATTAAAAATACATTAAAAAGAAAATGTTTTACTGCCAAAATGCTAAAAAAAAAATAAAGCCACAAGTCTCAACTAGTTCTGATCCATATTTCAAGTAAAAATCAGGTTTTTGTCACACTTTTAGTGGTTTTACCAACAAAGGCCACTAGGTGTCAACGGTTTGCTGCATACTCACAAATCACAAATTAATAATTTACTATCATTTATTATTATCAATTATTAATAAAAAGGTTTAAAATATTGTATACATTAAATATATTCTTATATATTCTTACAGCTTTCCAATGATATATATAGTTTGTCAAAATTTTTAAAGAGTAATTCTAAGATATTACAATTATGATAATATCATAATTCATATGAATTATGAGTGGCATTTAACAAAATGACTGTGACTACTAAATTTCTATTATCAAATGGCTTTAAAATATGAACTACAATTGAACTTTTAAATATATATAAACTACATTCTTAGAGCTTTTTAATGATATATAGGTTGTCAAGATTTTTTTAAGATTCATGATAGAATATTACAATTATGAATATATAATAGTTACAGGGTAAGTAGCATTTAACAAAATGACTGTCACTACTAAATTTCTATTATCAAATGACCTTGAAATATGAAAACTACATTCTTACAGCTTTCCAACAATATATAGTTTGTCGAAATTATTTCTGGTTTATAGGATATCTATAAAATTAGAGATGGATTCTGTTTTAGTGTACCCAAGTGTACCAAATAAAAAGAATTTAATATACAGGTTTGTGGCTATTAATTTATTTTTATTAATTACCCACTTGTAAACGTATGTTCACTGTTCTTTTTATAAATATAGATTTTGTATTAAATCTATATTCATTGAGTTGAATCGAGAATCGAGTATAAAAATCGGCCCGAGAATCGAAATCGTAAATCAGACCGAGAATCAAAATTGAATCGATTTGATAGCTTTTGAATCGAAATCGAATCGATCTGGAACTTCTGAATTGATACCCATATCTAATAATAAATATTTAAAAACACCTTGGGCACACCTGTTGGCCTATGACATTTTAGAAAATGACTCATACTATATCATTAAATTGGCAAATGATGATGAAATATGAGAGCTTTCCAACTATATACAGTTTGTCAAGATTCGTGTTGGTTAAGATTAAAAAATGATTGTTTTAAATATGTAATGCAGATACAGTTGAAGGGTTAAAGCTTCATGTGTTTGTTTTTGAGGAGGAAGACGGTTCTACTGGGCTTCATCATGCTGCTAAAATGGGAACATTTGAGGTGGTCAATCTGTTACTGAGCACTGGACAGGTGGACATTAACGCACAGGTGTGGATCACACTTTATCCCAGTATGACTGAATCCAGTATAAGATTTCTGCTGTAATGGTCACGTCTCTGTGTTGCAGGACAGCGGCGGTTGGACGCCCGTCATCTGGGCGGCTGAACACAGACACATAGATATCATTCGAGCTCTGTTGAACAGAGGAGCGGACGTCACGCTCAGAGATAAAGTAAATGTCTCATAAAATCGTCTTAGTATCCTCTGTCTCTGTTTGTGACACGTTTTTTTTTTTGTCCGTACAGGAAATGAACGTTTGCCTTCATTGGGCGTCATTTGCGGGCAGCGCTGAGATAGCGGAGCTGGTTCTCAATGCGGGCTGTCCTCTCTCATATGTAAATATGCATGGAGACACGCCGCTACACATCGCCGCACGAGAGGGATACATCGACTGTGTCACGTGAGTCAAAACCCAGCGCCTAGACGAAATGCTTGTTTCCTAAACATTAAACTTAAAAGAAAAAGAGACACGTTTTTGCATCTTATCTGTTTGTCTATCATGTGTCTTTTAATTTTAAGTTTGTTCCTTTCACGGGGCGCTGACATCGACATCATGAATAAGGAGGGAGACACGCCCCTTTCCCTCGCCCGTTGTGACACGCCAGTCTGGGTGGCGCTCCAGATTAACAGGAAGTTGCGTAGAGGAGTAGCCAATCGTGTCGTACGCACAGAGAGGATCATATGCAGGTCAGTGCTCGATATTTGGGTCTCGTTAAAATTCACTCCGAATGAAACCTGACAGCGTGCGTTTCCTTAGTGATGTAGCACAAGGGTACGAGAACGTCCCGATCCCGTGTGTAAACGGCGTGGATGATGAGGGCTCCCCGTCCGACTACAAATACATTGCAGAAAACTGCGAAACATCAACGATGAACATCGACCGCAACATCACACACCTGCAGGTGCCACCAAATGCACAAAACTTAACACGCACACAATACAGATGTAAAGGGCGGGGTGTGAAATCTGTCTGTTTGTGTTTCAGCACTGCAGCTGTACAGACGACTGCTCTTCCAGCAACTGTCTATGTGGACAGCTAAGCATCCGCTGCTGGTATGATAAGGTAACGAGATTAAATACTGAAATATTAAACCTCAACTAGCAGCGTTTCCATTACCCTTTAAAGAGCACCTATTGTCCGATTCACGTTTTTAAATTTCCTTTGGTGTGTAAGTGTGTATTAGTTCATGTTAACGATATGAAAAGGTACAAACCCCAAAGTAAATGATTACACAAGTTATCATCTTCAACGTAAATCTCTTTTCTTGGACTACAACAAACACACGGATTTTAGGCAACAGTTTACATCCTGGGATTGGTGATGTAGTAAAGACCGACTTTATCATAATTCATCCCGCTTTGACTCACAGCCTTTAAGTTAACTCCTGTTAGCATTGCATTGTCCGAATCTTTCAAACATGATAAGGAGCGTCACATTTCCGGCTGACGTCAGAGGTATTTAGGCCAATCACAACGTACAGATTAGCCGGCCAATCAGGGACAGTTTTATACAAAAATCCTTGGGTTTCAGGAAGACATGGAAATCTGGAGATGCAAAAATGTACAGCATGTGGAAAATAATGCGTTTTTTAACCATAAACCACACAAACACATTGTATGATATCAAATACACAAAATAATGTTGTTTTTAGCAATTAAATAGATGTACTTTAAATTGCACAATTTGACATTGCGAATTCAAAATGCGGCCAATGGAAATGCTTACATTTCGCAAAAACTCTTGTAAATTGCAAAAAAGTTTTTACGCTTGCATGAGGTGTTTTTTCAGTCAATTTGGACGAGATGTTTTTTAAAAAAAATGCAGTTTATTTGCGTTTTCAGGTCACCTGATGTAAGTAAGTGAGAGAATTATTATTTGAAGATGATGCGGTATGAACTAAAACCTCCTAGAAACACCTCAATGCCTTTCTGCTTCGAAGTATAAGAGGCTTTCCTTGCCAATAATGTTTGGATAACACTCCTATATCTCTTTTGATTTAAAATAATCTACTATTACCTCCAAGAAACACATATACTATACGTTGCCGCTGTTAAGTATAAGGGGCTTTTGTTGGCATTAATGTTTGGGTAATACTCTTACATTTCCTCCGGTTAAAAATAATGCATAGTGCGGTAGATGTGATATTAGTAAACCTACAACATCATTTTACATGATGTTAGGAATGACTTATCGCAAGAGGAAAAACTACGTCGCATAGCATCGATTAATGGAAACACCATAATTTCGCAACAGTCTTTGGTCGACATTTAGAAAATAACATTAAAGTTTTGCACAAATCTGCAATGGTAACGCAGCTACTTGACCGTATTATTTCTTTCAGTTTGTTCATGCAAAATTAACAAACAAAACCAGTTTAACACTTGCACGATTCCACTTTTTCTGTATTTACTGTAAACGCAGATGTTTGAGCATCTGACAGATGTGCGGTGTATAATCTATGTGAACTTGATTCTCACAGGACCACCGTCTCCTGCAGGAGTTTAATAAAATCGAGCCTCCTCTCATCTTTGAATGTAACATGGCCTGTTCCTGCCACAGAACCTGTAAGAACAGAGTCGTACAAGCTGGAATCAAGTAAGACAATAAATCTTTTATATGATAAACAAGATCATGATCACGTGTGTAACCAGTGGTGGCAGGGTCATACTCGAGTTGTGTTATTTACATAATTAATTGACTGTTTTTGCATGTCAAATGAATCACATGGGATATTCTGATGAAGATGGTTTTGCATAAATAAAGTGTTTTCTTTGTGTGTTGTAGGGTTCGTTTACAGCTGTACCGCACAGAGAAGATGGGTTGGGGCGTCAGAGCCCTTCAGGATATTCCACAAGGAAGTTTCATCTGCGAGTAAGGGTCTTTTTTTATTAATCCTTTATTTAACCAAGAAAGTCTCACTGAGACTTCAAAGTCTCTTCTACACTTTTCCTTTAAAATAGATTCATATTAATTCAAATAAGGTACAATGATGGGTGCAAGAATCAACACACAAATAAAACGGTATGATACTAACGTAATGAAAAAATGAGTATTCAAGGCCTTAGTCATTAATAAAAATAGAAAACAAAAGAGGGGCTAGAATAGATCCTTGGGGTACTCCCTTTTTTTTACTTGACTGTAACTCTTTACAATCTCTCTAAATATGTTTGTGTTGTTTATTAAATGCAATGATGGTAGCATGTACCTCTGGTAAGTGTGTGTATGTGTATTTGTGCAGGTATGTTGGTGAGCTAATCTCTGATGCTGAGGCTGATGTTAGAGAGGACGATTCGTACCTCTTTGACCTGGATAACAAGGTGTTGTGACATCACACATTCTGGATAATACGGAGATTCATTCACACTAAAAGACGATGCAAATTTCAGACAAATTTAGTCACATTGTAAGAAGTCACTGACTAGAGATGCGCGGTTGGCGGTTACAGCCGCGGACTCCGCGGATAAACCGCGGATCGGGCGGATGACGTGACGAAAAATAATATTTTAATTAAATTCGGGCGGGTGGCGGATCGACTGCTTGTTATTAGCCGTGTCCTTCAAAGCATGCGACTTTAAAAGGTGAGCACTCTGTCTTTCAAGGTGGCAGGCTCAGAAGTTCGTGAAGAGAACTGAAATGAGACGGTCTAGCCTTCTGAGGACCCATAATTTGGGTCACCTGTTGCACGAGCCCCCAGTAGCGCCCATCGCGCCTGTCAGCAATAAACAGCGGAGACATTTCTGACTTATTAAAATAAATATGTAATCAGAAAAATATGAATTTATTTTAGAAAATATGACACGTTGATGTAGATTATACTATTCAACAACAGTATATCAAATAATCAACCTTAGAAATATACGCAACATAAACCGAATAATATTAACACAAAACAGAACTTATAATACTAAAACAGTGACAAGAAAAAGTTTTCTAAATACACTTTTATTTAATAAAGGTTTAAAATTGTTTGGGATATCCTCGGCTGTTAAGGATCCATTCGTTCTATCATTAACAGCGCGGAGAAATGAGGACGCATTTTGACACAGCTCTTATCAACGCCGGCGAAGGAGGTACGTGGCAAACTCAAAAAAATGAGAATTAAAAACAAAGGAAATAAAAGGTCAGAAAAGGGTTGCCTGGAACAAGTTTTACAAAGTGGTAAATCAGGATGACACCAGTGCAGACTATGTAATTTGTGCGTTTAATTTAGGCTATTTATTTATTTATTTTTGTCCCATGTCATGTGCGCAATCGGAGACTGGTCTTTATGATTTAAAAAGAAAGCATTCAAGTGAACAGTACTAAACGAACTTGAAGCAAAAATAAATTTCAGCAAATGCAAACTTCAATCAAACATAGTAAGAGGTGAAGTATAGCTTTAGCCTACAGAAATGCTTATTGCATTAATTTTTAAATCTGTGCAAGGTCCGTGCACGTCCTCCGCTTGCAACACAGAAATTGCTGAAATTGCTAAAAGCGCAAAATGAGCATTAAATATTAATGACGTTGAGTTTATTGTTTTTATTAATTTATATTCACAAAACTTATCAACAAAACATCGATTAAAATTAAGAGACAAATTATCTGAAACGAAATTCATTTTAAAGTAGAAAACAAAACTTAAATTAAACTCGAAAATAATGTCTGACCCATTACAATTCTCCCTTCATATTGGCATTTACAACGCCCTATATGGCGTTTAAAATTACAGTCTATCTTTCGTAATAAGCTAACTAAATTTAAACAAAACATAAACACATTACAACAATATTCAAACCCAACATTACTCAAACATAAATATAAAATAGACATTATCTATGATGATACATGTTAAAACAATCCGATATAGAGTGTATAATAGCTGGTTGGTAGATGTTTACTATTTTTGTCAAAACCTCCGTTGCAAACCTCCATTTACCAGAATAAAATAATTTTTACTTTGAAAATGATGCGCTGTCACGTTAACACCAGCTGTTTGTTTACATAAGACTCCATCTACATTTACACTCAGCGCAATCTGATTTCTAACTAAAACAGGGTCTGCAGCGTTGAGGAACGAATCCGTTTATGAGGGTCGAAAACGGTGATGTAGTGTAGATGAAGGGCATAAACGTAGCAAAAGTAACGCATTTTAAAGGATAAACACATTAATGTAAACATAGCCTGAGTTCACTGCTTATATTCTAGGGCTTTCTAGTCTCGCGGCTGTCATCAGCAGCGGCTGTCACCAGCAGCGCCTTGCATCGCCCAGTCAGCGGATGGCGGGCGGATGCGGTTTTGAAAACTGGTCAGAAACGTTGGTGCGGATGGATGGCGGACGGATGATGAGTTTTGTGATGCGGTTTCGGATGAAATAATAGCCCATCCGCGCATCTCTATCACTGACTGAACAGTGGACAAATGCATTATGTGCTAACACTATTAAATCAAAGATAACAAATATAAAAATGGATTTCGCTTCCTGTAAAAAAAACAACTAGAAGACTATAGAATGTACACAAGCTTTATTTAATCAAATCTGTTCAGATCTAACTGATGGCGATGTGAAAATGATTAATTATTTGATTTTAAAATGATAGTTCACCCGACAAATAAAAAAATTGTTGTCATTTACTCACCCTAATGTTCTTTTAAACCTGTATGAGTTTCTTTATTCTGTTGAAGACACAGATATTTTGATCAGTGACAATAACCATAAAGTTGATGGCACCGAATTGACTTAGAAAATAGAAAAAATACAATGAAAGTTAATGGTTACCATCATTTATCAAATGTTGATCAGAATAAAGAAACTCATAAAGCTTTAGGTCAACATGAGGGTGAGTAAATGACGACAATTTTGGGTGAACTACCCTTTTAACATCTAGACTAAAGGGCTGTTTACACCACAACAGCGTCTTGGGGTCCTAACAATGCAAACTTTAAAAAGTGAGTTTTGTTAAATACGATGCTTTGTCATGTCTGTACGATAACGCGAACGGTGACGTCATGTGCATGTGTTTATTCAGTCTATAGGCATGCGCGACTATAACAAAAACATCAATGGTGGCCTACAGGATTGCGTATGTTGTCAAGTTTATTAACGCTTTCCAACAAAGTTTACAAATGTTTCTGCTTTATAGCCCACATTTAAGGAATAAGCCTACCTGATTGATCATCTAAACAAAACTGCTCAATGCTTTTGGCTTGATTGTTTATATTCCTCGCTTTCTAGACAAATGCGGTACTGTATGTGCGCAGGCGTGTAGTTTTTTTACAAAGTAAGATCGCCATCTAATGGCCTGGCACACATAATACAGCATTTTTACTCATTTTTGCAAATCCAAATGAACGATGATCGTTTTGACAACGTTGTGTAGGTGAATTTTTTTTCAAAAACACACACAAACGATAATTGTTTTAGTTTCTTACTACATTATTGTCGCGTTAACATAGCCCTTAACAGTAAAAACTGAATTGTGCAGAGGAGCTAAAATGTGTCTGTATGTATCCCTCTTTGCTTTTATTGCAGGATGGTGAAGTGTACTGTATTGATGCCCGTTATTATGGCAACATCAGTCGATTTATAAACCATCTGTGTGACCCAAACATCATTCCTGTACGCGTGTTCATGTTGCATCAGGATCTGAGGTTTCCTCGCATCGCATTCTTCAGCTCCAGAGATATTTATACTGGACAGGAACTGGGGTGAGCAATTGTGTTGCTGTAACAACCAGCAATTCCTAGTCAAGGTTAATGTATGACATTGTACGATTTATTTGTAACATGCATTTGAGGGGAAAGTCCTAAGTGTATTCTATTCAGAGCAAATGCGTCAGTGTATTTAATTGGTTTATGATTTCTTAAGTATTTATGGCAGCTTTATTATACAGGATATGTTTATTCTCTTTACCAGGTTTGATTATGGCGATCGTTTCTGGGATATTAAGAGCAAGTACTTCACCTGTCAGTGCGGTTCAGAGAAATGCAAACACTCAGCGGAGGCCATCGCTCTGGAGCAGAGTCGACTCGCCCGTCTGGAGTCCTGTCCTGATTCTGCTCCTGAAACTACACTTACTGTTTTAGGAAACTCATGAATAACATTACATACAGTCTGAGTCTTTGTGTTATTTTTATGTTTGTATGAAAAATGCACACATGTATGGTTCACACGCGGAGTATTTCAGAGCAGATTTAATTTGGTATGAAAGTAAACGCAGTGTTTTTAGCTTTGAATGATTTCTTTTCGCGAGGTGAAAGAGAAGATAATGAATGATTTTATTGGCCTGTATTTTAAAACGCAAATGCCGTTGTCAAAATTTCACCAGGAAGTTGTATTCAAATTGAAAATAAAGAATGGGATTATTATGAAACATTTGAGATCAAACCATCGAATAATTCGAAATACTGTCCGTTTCTTTCATATACCATGAGATTATGTTGCTTTGCTTTTTTATAAGTGTATTTCTTATAATAAATACTATTTGATACAGAAGTGGCTTTTCCATTGTGTATTCAGATATAATGCCAAATGGTCATTTAATTCGGTTTAATTCAAAACAGTTTACCACGTTAATCATCTCAAAATACCATGTTTATTAATAAAAAAAAGTATGTTTACAATGGAGTATAGTGCTAGGTTGGTACCATGGTGCAATGCTGGTATACAATGTTAATACTGTAGTACTTAATAAGTATTAAATAATTACCATATGCATTTACTGTGGTACTTGTTTTTTGTTTTGAATGATGGTAATGGGACCATGCTGCCTAGCATCTTAGGGGATTTTAACTAAGGTGCTTTAGTGCTTGATAAATATCTAATTAGTGTTTATGTAAATGAACAGTTGATGTATATTTTTGAATAAAATTATAAATAGTCAGGTGTACAAAAACGCAACTTAAAAGTTTTAGTTTTAAGTAAACGTGTATTTGGAGTTTTGGAGGCGAGTTGTTTGAGAATCATTGCTTTTTATTATGTAAAAAAAACAAAACAAAACGAGCAAACATACATATTCAATCCCCATGCAAATTCATTTTGATAATTGTGTTTATGTGAAAATGAATAAAAGTTATTTAGAATAATGCAAACAGGTTTAACAATGTATAATTTAATTACTAGTAACATAAATAACACTAATAGTGTTAATAAAGTAAATTCATTTGGTTTAGAAGGGAGTTGAAGGATAGAGACAGAGCGCCGATATGCAAATTTGAAAACCACGCCCACCGGGGGGGAAAGCGATCCAACCGTCTCCATTGACATTGTATTGCGAGAAGCCGCCTCCTTGTCATTTCTGGCTTATAACAAAAAACTGAATAATGCTTAAAAGCTGCTGTGTGACAATATGTACAGCTAACAAGCCAAAGAACCCAGAAATAAGTTTTTATAAGCTGTCGAGCCGTAAAACCCAGTCTTTAAGGAGAATAAAGTGGATCGCCGATTACGTTTCCCCCTATTGGACGCAGTTTTACTAATAGAAGTACTATGAAAAGTTGCCTGTGTCCGTTTTTGTGTCTTTGGACGCTCGTTTTTTGGGGTCGACAGCTTATAAAAACTTATTTACAGATTAAACTTAAAAACAGATTAATACCTAAAAGCTGCTGTGTGACAAGGTGTACATCTAACAACCCAAAAAAACCAAATACGTTTTTGTAAGCTTTCAACTTCAGAAGGGCGAGCGTTTGGAGACACGGAAGTGGAGGCAGGCAACTTTTCATGGTGCTCCTATTAGTAAAACTGCGTCCAATAGAGGGAAACGTAGTCGGCGATCCACTTTATTCTCCTTAAAATCTGGGTTTTACGGCTCGACAGCTTATAAAAACTTATTTCTGGGTTCTTTGGCTTGTTAGCTGTACATATTGTCACACAGCAGCTTTTAGGCATTATTCAGTTTTTTGTTATAAGCCAGAAATGACAAGGAGGCGGCTTCTCGCAATACAATGTCAATGGAGACGGTTGGATTGCTTTCCCCCCCGGTGGGCGTGGTTTTCAGGTTATGACGCGCTGCGCTCTGTCTCTATGAGGGAGATGATAAAAATTGGTTGTAGAAACTGCAGAACTAATATATTTATCCATATATAAAAGAGAAACATTGCTAAGATAATAAAAAGTTATAGAAAACCATGTTTAGTAGCCGTTAATAGTTTTTATTTTGTTGTTTCCTCATGCGGCTCTGCCCTATGACATCACAGTACCGCGAGAGCGATTCGAAAGCAAACGACGCAGTCTGCTCTCGCGGTACTTTGATGTCATACCGCAATTAGCCTGCGCAACGCCGTGTAAATTCAAGCACACCTATTTTGTTTTTGTTCTGGGAAAATCAGTTTCGTGGCTGCGCGGGCGCGAGAGGGGCGGGCCGCGAGCGCGCACACAGGTGGGCAACGACAGGTGCCTCGTGACGTCATCGGCGACGCTTAGTTACTCCAGTAAAGATTTACCACAGAAAGAGACGCTGGCGCTTCAGTTCACTTCACAAAGTTTATTATTAAAAAATAACCGATGAAGAGAGAGTAAAGTGATGGGCGGAAAGAAACAGGATGAAGAGAAGGACACCTCCGAGTATGGTAAGAGCGTTTCTGAGACATTATTGAGACATGGTGAGAAGATTATATTCAGCATCTGCTATAATGCAACAGGATCTATTAGGTCACGCGCAATACAGTATAATAGTCAATATAAAACAATTCCTGCAATCTTCATTAAGATTTTTATCCCTTCATTATTTTAATGATGATGTACCTACTGTATGTTTATACACGGAACAGGAGTCAAATGTAAATTTGTGCTGGTGGTGCTCATTATTCCAGCAAAAGAAGATGTTTGTGGTGACGTGTCTGAGAGATAGTTTGAGATTAAAATTCACGTTAGGTCAGGTTAGTCTTGATAGTTAGCAGAAGTCAGTAACTATGCATGTTTGTTTGTTTGTGGGTCTTAAATAGACCACAAGAAGTTGCTTGGTTTGTACTGGTTAAGCTTGTCTGTAAGGAAACTTCATCAACCTGGCTGTTAAACATCACTAAATGATTGTGTTCATCTTCAATGGGTTAAACTGGATAACTTGGGTATATTAATGGCGGACAGATTTTGAGTTTATTTGTTTTCTTTCTGTGCTCTAAATGAAGTCAGACCACTTCTTTACATTCTGTTTCAACATTCACATATTTTATGTATCTGTGCAACATTTGAGCAACAGGAAAGAATGTGAAAAAATATGTGAGCAAGTTTTTTGGTCAACTAGTAACCTATACAGTAGTAACTCAAATACAACGGGCTACATAAAATTTACATCTCACATGTGCATTTTAAGCCCTCATAATTTATGACAAATGGGGAACTTTTTGGTTGACTCAACAACAAAATGATTTCCGTCATTAGTTACCTTCCACATTATTTACATTTTCTTTCGAACCAGTTAGTTTTTTTTCTGGGAAAAAGACCTTTTACACATAAAGTTCAGACTTATAAAGACAAGAAAAGTATATAAATGCATCATAAACAGTTGAGAGTCGATATGTTGTGCACCACCATGATGTTTCATTATTAAATGCTCAGGAAATAACAACACTTTTTAATGTTTTGCTAAGACAAGCATGACATTGCTTTTGCTTATTAGGAGTCTTCACACTTACTAAATGCAGGGAGGGACACCCACAGAAATGATGAACCTTTAGCGAGGAACCACTTTTTAAAATATATCTATCTATATTTTGTTTAAAGAAACATTTAAACTGAGTTAGAGAAATATTAATTGTGCTAATATAAAGACAGCAGTATTAAACCTTGTAACTTGTGTGTTTGTCACCACACATGAACAGCACCTCAAACTGTGCAGGTGGTTGAAAAGAGATGCCATAATGCTTTTATAATATTTATTTTGTCTAGTGAAAAATTTATAAATAATTCCTGTAGACTTGCGCTGAACCTGAGCCATATCTTGAGAGAAAAATAGGCTGTCGCGTGATTTTGCCATGTGGTTGATGTCCTCGGGCACCATTATGTTGACATTGGGACAACATTTCAATCAACCAATCAAGTTTCAGAAATAAGTTTACAGTTTACAACCAGGATTAGCTGCTGCTTCTTTGTTCTTCACGTATCATTTTAAGGTTTAATTATTGATTTTAGTTTTGGGTGGGTTTAGGTTTTATTTACAAAAATCTTGTCCTTGGGTCAACACAATATTGTGCCCTGAGGACATTCCCCAGAGAAATCTGTCTGGACCACAAACTAACCCACAAGAACAGCATAGCAACCACACTGCAACAATGTAGCGGTTAGTTTTAGATACAGTAAACATCACTGTCATGTTCACCAAAAGTCGAAATCTATTTTTTTCTACTCTTGTTTTTCATGATGTTTACTTGCATGTAAAGTGCTCTTAATGTCAATCATTCAGGTTTTTGAACTTCCTGGTCATTTAAGTACAAGTCAGTACATCAGGATCACTGGAGATAAGTCATTTCTCTGGAGGTTTAGTCACTCGGTAACCAGCCTGTTGGTCAACATTTAAACCAGGAAGAGCGCTTTATTTTTAAGAAGGAGGCTGACATTTTAGCACTTAATTGGTTTGATTGACACTGAATTTGAAATAGTTTCCTGAAAGATATTCTAACATATTTACTTAACAATCTAAACATTCACTTCTATTGTTTGTATGAGGTTGTTATTACTAAACAAGATCCTACTAACCCATATGGGCATGTTTTGAAAGAAAGTTTTAGTGAATTTTCAACCACAGAGACAAAGTGATGTTCAGCTATAGATTTCACAACTCAAAATTGTTTGCAAGTTAGTTCTGTTACTATTTCGTAATACGTTTTTTTGCTGTAATCTGCTGTATTATTGCTAAAAACAGTGTTTATTGTTCCTGTTATGTTAATATGCAGAAATATGGCCTTTGTGTCATCTCTGATCATTGTGTTTTATGGTAAACGGCTCTGATACCTCACACAATGTTACTGGACATCAAATATAAAATATATATAATATATAAATATATATACACCCTTTCTTTTGGTGCTGTAAATATGCACGGCGGCATCATGAGGGAAAAGTAAGCAATTGTGTGTGTGTTTAACGTAATACGATACTGAATTGTGGATGTTGAACTGGAAAAACTGGTTGGGTCTGATGTGAGGTATGGGTTGACTCATCATGTGTGTTTTAATAGTTTTTAACCTTAAACAGAGCTATTGTTATATGTCAAATAAAAATACTGCTGTGTATTATGTGCATTTATGAATGTAAAGAATAATTTTATTGATTAATATTTAACTGTTGTGTTATAAGTTAGTGTTAATTTTCTAAGCATACAATAGTTCAAGTTTATTGATATCTGATGCAGGCATGTTTATATTGTGGTTTATTTTTCTTGGTGTATATGAATACACGCCTGTGGCTAAGGAGGTGAATCACACAGAAGTTTGTTATTTAAAGAATGAGTCCTCGTGTACTGCAGTTGACACACTTTCACTCGACTGAAGATTTATCCGCTGGTACCTTGAGTTTAATACGCAGGTTAATTTTTTACACTTGCCTAACTTTTGTAGGTCATTAAATGAATGTTTATGATCAAAGATTACATGGTAAAAAATGTCTGTAGAAATGACAGTATTACTGGCAGCTGTTTGCCAATAACCTACTGTCGATTTAAATTTTTGTTACTTACTGGCAACATAAAACATTAACAAGTCTTTATCTTTACAAAATAAAACTATAAAATAACAGCCTCATGCAAAGCATTCTGGGAACCAAAATCTGAAGGTAAAAAACAGAAAAAGGTTGATGAGGATTTCTGTTTCCTAAAATGCTTTGCATGAGGCTGTTATTTTAGTTTTATTCTATCAAGACAAATATTTGTTAATATTTAATGTTCATTTAACTTTAAACAAACTTTTGTGTATCTACAGTAAGTTACTGACAAACAGCTGCACAACTACAGCAAATGTTTTACAGTAAAAAACCACATAATACCACCCTAAGCTGATTGGCTGTTTTTTGGTCTCCTAGCCTGGTTTTAAATTGGTAAGTCGGTGTAGCAGGCTGGTTTTAGACATTTCTTAGCCATCTTAAACCAGCTGACCAGGCATAGTTGGTTTTATATGGAAATAGCTGGTTTAAGCTGGTCCTCCCAGCCTGGCAAAGCTGGTCTTTTAGCCTGGTCTCTTAGTCTTGTTAAGCTGGTCATTTTAGTAGAGAAAGAGGTTTTTAAAGCTGGTAGACTCTTGATCTGACCGTTCATATCTTTATCTCAGATGTTAATCATTTCAACATTTTATGAGGATTTTAGTTTCATGGCTTTTACATTTCATTACATTTACTGCGTTTCTTGGGAATCCACATTGTAAACATCATGATCTTCCAGTTGAGCTACAGGTATGAGATTCAAGACTCAAGAGATCACATATTAATTTCCAAGCACATGCCACCAACTAAATAATCAAAATTGTATACTTTCAGAAGCTGTCACTAGAACTGTACCCTTTCAAAAGGTCCTAAAGTGCACTGAAAAAAACTACTTGTAAAATTTACTTTAAAAAATCCTTGTAACAAATTGCACAAACTTTTTTTAAGTAAAATGTACTGCTTTTTTATAAGTAAAACGTACCTACTAAAATCAAATAAAATTTACTTAAAATTGCATGATAAAACCTCATGTTAAATATGTTAAATAATTAATTAAATGTTACTTAATTATTTTATTTAGAAGTTAGATTTATTTTAATCATTTAGGTAAAGTCTATTAGGTTTTTTTTGAAAATTGAAGCATTGCTGTCCTAATAATATTAAATAAATCTTATTTTCGGTTTGTTATTTTCTTTAACATATTCCTATGGACCTAGTTATTTTTAGTGTTATAAATGGCATTATAACACAAAATTCATGACTGACAACAAGTCAAGTCAATCATTGAATAAACTTGATTCGGAACAGAAACGCACACAAACTGTTTTTTTGACATGCATTATCAGCACTGTGGAGAGAATTACAATACAATGTTCTGAACAGGGTTCATGTACAGAAACACTGATCACCTGAACGGTGGCTTCACAAAATTATTATTTACAACAAAACAACATCAATAATATAAGAGCTTAAACCTTTATGACATTTTGCTAACAAATATTTAAGTAGTTAAAGTTCTAATCAGTTCTTATTCTGTGATAAAGCTTAAAAAATAAAAATATTCAGGCACAAAGAATTGTGGGTATTCCTTACAACATGTGCAAATAAATGTAAGTACATTTTACTTAGATTTTTGAGTTTAATGGATTTAATATTTTTAAGTAAAATGAACTAAGATTTTTTTACTTGAATCTGCTAAAGTTTTTGATTAAAATTTACTTATAAAATTTACTATAAAACAGTTAAATAATACAAGAAAATATCTAATAAGACTTACTATTCCCACACAGTTCATTTTTTACATAAATTAATTGTGTATTTATCATCATTTTACTTAGGAAAATCTAGTTCTCAATAAATGTTAATATTATTATGTAGAAATTATGAGAGTTAATCTAATAAATATTACTACACCAAAAAGTTCATTTTTTCTGTGTGTACCATTTAGGTACAGATATGTACAGTATATATTTGGTACCAATATGTACCTTTAGTTTAAGGTATTATTATGCACTCTTTAGGTACAAAGGTGCACTTTTAGAATTTATTCTAAAATATTAATATTTCTGAGACTGTAGACGCTATTTCAGGAGTAGCTTGTGTGTTTGTCCAGGAAGGATATTGTGTAAGTTCATTAAACAAGAACATCCAGTTAAACAAAGCAGGCACCTGTTGAAGATAGCAGGTTTTATTTGAGGAAAGGGTTCTGCGTTGAGAGAAATATGTGGCGTTTAACAGAGAAGTTCATTGACTGCTGTGAAACTCCATCTTTACATTCAAATAAGATTCAAATGATCACGTCTCTCTGTCGCTGTGTCTATTAGGAAATGTTTATATTGAGTTTGTAGAGTAAATGCAGTACTTGAATGTTTAAAGCCCTCGTGAGGCCAGAAACATGAAACACTATAGCTGCCCGGCAACAAACCCTTACAGACCCACAATCATGAACCTACACCAGAGAGATCTGAGGTCTTACACAACAACACAACGTCACCGTTTGTGTAGTCAGCATGACAAGACCAGCAGTTTCCTGATGTGTATGTAAAACAGTAATAATTGTGCGGTGATATTATAAGCTTTTATACATTGACAGTACATTGAGTGTGTAAATCAGACTGCAGGAATAAAAATTAAAAAGGCACACCGAAATAAAATTAAAAAACACACACAAATAAACACAGTATACTTGTCGGTTAAAGTGAAGTTCTTGGTCAAAAACAACACCAAGATTCCTAATATAGGCATTTATGCTAGGAAGAAAATCCTCACAAATTAATTTCCTGCAGGCTGTTTTTTTTTCTGAAAACCAAAATCTCGGGTTTGTTCTCATTTCATTGCAGAAAATTACTCTCAAACCATCCTTTCACTTCTTTTAAGCATATGTTGAAGCTGTCCCATGAGGCAACGTGTGTCCAAAAAAATATATATAATTGCAAATCATCTGCATATATGTGATAATTACTATTTTGCGCTCTGAAATAGACCCCAAAGGCAACAAATGCTAAAAGAAAAAAATTGGTCCAAGAATAGATCCCTGAGGGACCCCCACAAAACATCCACAGTGTCGGAGAGACAATCTCCTATCTTAACTGAGCATTTCCTATCCCTTAGATAAGAACCAAACCACTTCGGGCCACATCATTTATACCAACATCATCTTTACGACATGCTAATAAAATTCATAAGCTGCGACCAAGTCCAACATCATCAAAGCAACGCCAATATTAATAGTGACCTGCATTCAAACAGAGGAAGCCAAATACTTCTTGTTATTAGTAGTTCCAGGTGGATCAAAAAATAAATAATCATGCAATTGTGTCTGAAACATTTAACATTTAAAGGGGCCATGGCATGAAAATCTGACTTTTTCCATGTTTAAGTGCTAAATGGGTCCCCAGTGCTTCTATCAACCTAGAAAAGGTGAAAAAGATCAACCCAGTAGCTTAGTTTTGGTAAACCATTCTCTGCAAGCATGTGAAATAGGTCATTGAAATTTGGCTCTCCTTGTGATGTCATAGAGAGATCTTATTATAATAATACCGCCTCTGAATCTGCACTATCCAACCACAGCACTGACATTTAGTCCAGACAGAGAGAAAATAATTCACAGCACAATTGCGTTTCAATTTCACATCATTGTGATCAGTGTTTGAATTTCATCAGCTCATTTGCATTTTCAAGGACACACCCAAAACAGCATATTTTTCTCACACCTATAAAGTGTCAATTTTAACATGATATAATAAATTATTTATGTGGTATTTTGAGCTAAAACTTCACATGTGTACTCTGGGGACACCAAAGATTTATTTAACATATTAAAAAAGTCTCGTGACATGGCCCCTTTAGAAACATAACTCGGTCATATACAAATCTGATGTGTGCTTTATATTTCAGGTGCACCTGCTCAATTTGACCCAACATTCAATGGACCCATTCATAACCGGTGTGTATCTTCATATGTGTGTGTGTGTGTGGCTCATAAACATGTCCAGGTCATATTTCACCCCATTAAAAATGTTCACATGACTATAATATGTCATGATATTTTTATCTATTTTTTTTAAATAATCTAATTTGTGGCTGTAATAGAGTTCAAGATTGATGATGTTTGTTGTAATTCTATGAACACTTAACAGTTTGTGTTTTTATTTCTGTAGGAGTTGTACTGATATCATCTGTTGCATTCTGTTCATGCTGGTCATCATTGGTTATATGGTTGTAGGAATTCTGGGTAGGTCTCTCTCTCTCTCTCTATGACCCATATCTCTTTTCATTCTCATTTTATAATTAAACACTTGAACACACACACACACTGTAAACATTGAGGTGACTCTTGAGTCAATATTCTGATGTACTGTACACACACTCCTCTATGGAAATTTAAGCCGTACTGCCTCCCCTTTAACATGGTCAGCATGTAAAATAGGAGCCGGCAGGGAACTATGGGAAAACATTGTGAAACGCTTTGAAAAATAACCTTGAGCGTCAACAGACTCGAGTGGAAAAACATACGAAACAAATGATGATGTGTCATAAACTTCTATTGTTATTATTATTACTTTTTATAACTGTAGACATTTCCTGAAAGAAAATAAAATTTAACTTTTCAGCTTTGCCTTTGTGGACGTCTCTAAAGGGAGGGTCAGAACATTGAGACTTTAGACTGCATTACACTGACAGGGTCACAAACTATTAAGGGTTTCTCTTCACATTTCATCATCTGAATGCTCATTGAAGTCTCAGTGAGATAAACTGAGACTGAAGCAACACAGCTCATTAAAACCAAACCAAAGACTAATTGGCCTTTGATGGTTATCTCATTTGAACTTAATTATATATCACCTTTAACTAAAGCAATAATCCTCCAGAGTAAACTGTGGTTCTGTTGAACTGAAGTAATAAGAAACCACATAACATTCAAGTAACATCTAAGCTGGGGACACACCTAAGGATTTGCTAAAACATTCTAGGACTGGACACAACACACTTGGGGATTTTATCTAATGACTGTAAACAAAGACTGGGCATGATCAGTTGATACAAGCAAATTACATTCATAATCTGTGTGAAAATCCTTAGGTGTGTCTCCATCTTACCTCAGTCTTTGTTTACAGTAACAAGAAACAATCCTTAAGTGTGTTGTGTCAAGTCTTATGCTACGTACACACCAAACGCGGGGCATCGCGTTACTCGCTCGAGATTACTCGCCAGATTTAACTTCGTGTTATACAAATTTTTCGCTGGAGTTGAATATTTTCAACTTGGGCGAAGACATGTTTGAGGCGAATAGCTTGTATTTTCGCGGCAAGTGCGCCACCCATATCATCCCGCCATTCGCATCGCCCCATGCGAGGAAGCGTCTGATCGCGTCTTTGCATTGACTTTGTATGTAATGTACTCGCGCAGATCGTTGAACTCGCGTCTGGTGTGAACCCACAGTTAGAATGTTCTTAGGCCTGATCCCAGCTTTAACAACCTCACTTTTTTCATCCACATATTCTCATTACATTTGGGTTAAAGGTGCTCTAAGCGAATTCACGAGTTTCAGCCCATAAAACATTTTTTGTTACATACAGCAAACATCTCCTCACTATCTGCTTGCTGCCTGTCCGCTGATCAAACTGTAAAAACTGCGATCTCTGTAGACAACCCAGGCTTCACAAACTGCAATAAAAACAAAGTGGCCAAACCTAGCACCACGAAACAAAACAAAGTGTTCCAGCCAATAAACGACAAGAAGTATTTGGGGGTGGGGGTTGGACGCGTTCATGAAAGCACAGAAGGTAGAGGGAGGGGGAGGAGTTAGCTCCGCTCCGTTTGCTTGAAAACAGTTCAAACATCAACAAAAAGTGACGTCTCACAGATTCGCTTAAAGTGCCTTTAATGTTCATAATAAATGTCTAATTTCTCATAGCCTGGCTGTATGGAGACCCTCGCCATGTGCTGTATCCCAGGAATTCCACCGGAATGTTCTGTGGGATCGGTCTCAACAAGTAAGATGAGTTTTCTAAACACTGGAGACTTTATATTTTCATTTTTACAATCAACAGTTGATCAATGCTCATTCTGTCCATCTGTCTGTCTGTCTGTCAGAGATAAACCTAATGTGATGTACTTTGACATCACCAAATGCGCGATGGCGACCAATATCATGGCTGCTGCTCTGAATGGCCTTCAGTGTCCCACAACACAGGTGTGTAAGAAAGACAAGTCATACATATCATCTCTTTAATTTCTCAATGTTTTAAATAATGAGATCTGTGTTCCCTCTGTGTTCCATTAAGAGCTTTCGTAAAGATCTCGATAATGTCTCAAACTGTGCTCAGATTTGCCAAGAAAAAAATCAGAGATCTTGATAAGAACTCAAACATTTATAACCAGATACCAACTTTGGAAAGCTGAACAAGGCTTTCTTCTCTTTACATCCAAAAACACACTTCTTTCGTTCCATTGTTGATTCTTGATATAAAACAAAGCTGTCGCGTGCAGGGGGTGCTTTTCTAGGGGAAGTGCCCATAAAAGGAATATGGGGTCACTGATGTGTAACAGGTACCCATGTTTGAAAAAAACTTTCAGAAACTCGCAGGAAAGAGGAGGTGTGAGTTTGGCACAGAAATGCTCAACTGCTTTGAGACTTTGCATTAGTTTAGCATGAGGATTACAACTCTTTAACTATGTTAATAAGTCAGAATGCACAGAATGCAATTTCACTTTTAGTGACATGCTAAGCATCTAAGCTTTGAGCAACATCTGAGCTGTAATACTCTTATTATTTATGGTAAATGTGTCATATGTCTGAATGTGTTGGTTTTTTGTGTTGTAGATCTGCGTGAAGTCATGTCCCGCTGATTTCTGGGCTTTATCTCCAGCCGCCTATCTGCCCAATGCAAATGCAGAAAATTTCTTTAAACAGGACTTCTGTGTGCCCTCATTTCAACTGAAGGGAACAAAACTCGTAAGTGTGTGTTTTTCTAAAGAAATATCAGATCTAATCATCAAACATTACTGAATTTCTCTTGTTCTTGTTTTCACAGTCAGCTATGGATATTATAAATAAAGAGTTGTGTCCATATTTCTACATGCCTACATCCTCTGGTAAATGACAGATGTATACCTTCTTAAATATCAATATCAGGCAACAACATTGCTAAACTAATAGAAAACATGTCAATATAACATAATGTTAATGTTTCACAAGACTCCGCTCCTCTCTTTTTCTCTCTGTAGTATTGGGCAGATGTTTGCCCAGTTTCACAGGAGGTGCATATAATCCCAGTAACATTCCCTCAAACTTCAGTATTAATGGATTGACTCCAAACCAGTCTGCGTCTGTTATTATGAATGCAACAGGGTAAATATATATATACACACACACATGTTCAAAAACACACACTTATTCTGTAGAAATGTGTTACCATTGGTCTTTAGTGACCTACAAGTACTGAAAAATCCTAAATAATTCTTCTTCTACATTTCATTCTGAACACTACTTTCAAGTTTTTCTAACCTCATGACAATAAAATCACAGATAATCATGAGGTTTTTATGACCTGTGTGTCACAATTAATCATATGGAGTCACTTCTTCAGAACATCATGATTGGCTCAATCTCAGAGTCAACATTTTTGCTCAGACTGCAAAAGCTACACCTGTAGAGGAGTGTAACCAGCAATGTCTCCTCTCTTTATGAATGAAACTGGTAATTTGGCACAGCTGATTTCTGGCAATGCAATAACTGGTCAGATGACATGTAACAAACAGACACACACAGACACACACAGACACACACACACCGTTTTGTGATATAATGCCGTGTGTCTCTTCTGTTGACAGTGCTGGAGGCGGGTCAAAGTGAGTCAGAATATGTCTGTGTGTAGCAGTAGAAAATCTGTCTGCCTCTCTGCTGGTGTGCCAGATCACCTGTCTCTCTCTCTCTCTCTCTATCTATCTTCTCTCTCTCTCTCTCTCTCTCTCTCTCTCTCTCTCTCTCTCTCTCTCTCTCTCTCTCTCTCTCCATCTGTCTGTCTGTCTTTTTCATTGTTTGTATGTCTGTCTGTCTGTCTGTCTGTCTGTCTGTCTATCTCATTGTTTGTCTGTCTGTCTCATTGTCTGTCTGTCTGTCTGTCTGTCTATCTCATTGTCTGTCTGACTGTTTATCTCATTGTTTGTCTATCTCATTGTCTGTCTGTCTGTCTGTCTGTCTGTCTGTCTGTCTGTCTATCTCATTGTCTGTCTGGCTGTTTATCTCACTGTCCGTCTGTCTATCTCATTGTCTGTCTGGCTGGCTATTTATCTCATTGTCTGTCTGTCTCATTGTCTGTCTGTCTGTCTGTCTATCTCATTGTCTGTCTGGCTGTTTATCTCATTGTCTGTCTATCTCATTGTCTGTCTGTCTGTCTGTCTATCTCATTGTCTGTCTGTCTATCTCATTGTCTGTCTGTCTATCTCATTGTCTGTCTGACTGTTTATCTCATTGTTTGTCTGTCTATCTCATTGTCTGTCTGTCTATCTCATTGTCTGTCTGTCTGTCTGTCTGTCTATCTCATTGTCAGTCTGGCTGGCTATTTATCTCATTGTCTGTCTGTCTGTCTCATTGTCTGTCTGTCTGTCTGTCTATCTCATTGTCAGTCTGTCTGTCTGTCTATCCCATTGTCTGTCTGTCTGTCTATCTCATTGTCTGTTTGTTTTTCTCTCTCACTCATTCTTATTCTCCATCCATCTCTATCTCTCTCTCCCTCCCTCTCTCTCTTTCATTGTCCAGGGGCTTCTCTGCAGGATACAGTGCTGATATAGTGTGTTAGTAGTGTTTGATTTGTAGAGCTGTAGGGGAGGAAATCATTTGCACTCACTGTGGGAAGCGTTGCCATGTCTGATGTTAGTGTCTGATGCTGGTGTGTCTATAGATGGTTTGTCTGATGCTGTTGTGTCGGATACATTATTGTGTGATACTGTTTGTGTCTGATACCTTGGTCTCTTGTGGTCACAGTGATATTGCAAACGGTTTTAATGCCAAGGACGTCGGCTTGCGGATCTTTGAGGACTTTGCTAAATCATGGCAGTGGATCGTAGCGTGAGTTGCTCTCTTTATTTCTTACACATAATGCTTACAGCATTTTACTTCAATGCCTTATAAAATGAAAAGTCATTGTGTCATAGTTCATGAAGAAGAGTGTCAAAATGTTTAGCCATGATGTGAATACACTGCAATAAAATGACTTTCTTACTTAGTATTTTTGTCTTGTTTTAAGTACAAATATCAAAAAATTCTTAAATCAAGATGCATTTTCTTGATTAACAAAATTACCTTGGAAAATACAGTAGGTCTAGTTTTTAGACAAAAAAATATCAAATTTAAGTGAATTTGTGCTTAAAACAAAGAAAAAAATATTCCAATGGGGTAAGCAAATTTTTCTTGAATTAAGTGTTTAAGAAAAAAGTTCAAGATTTTATTGCTTACCCCATTGGCAGATTTTTTTTCTTTGTTTTAAGCACAAATTCACTTAAATTTGATATTTTTTGTCTAAAAACTATACTTATTTTCTTAGATTATTTTGCTCATCAAAAAATACATCTAAAGAATATTTAGATATTTTTACTGAAAACAAGACAAAAATACAAAGTAAGAAGAGTTCAAAATTATAGGTGTATTTTCTGATGTAATGTGGACAAATTCACATTTTCACCTTTTTTCTGTAAACATTACAGTTTTACACACATTGTAATATTGAAAAAAATACTGTATATTTTACAATACAAATAAAAATTAGAAAGGTAGTAACTGTAGAAATGGTAGTAAAACGGTAAGAAATGTCAAATTTTATGAAACTCAAAATTTCAAGATTCACCTGACAGCAATTTATCAATTTACATTTACAAAAGACTAAATAAACACATACACAACGATGGAAGCATGCTTACAATAACTGATTATGACACAAAGGTCAACAGTTTTGCATGACATGTTAACTATGAACTAATTCCTAAATGTTTTGAGGTGTAAGACAGAAGTCAGTACAATGTATTTTGATAAAAATGACATAAACAACTTAACATGTAGGAAACAGCAGACAATTTTACATCAATCAACTGCATTTGAATTTTGTCCAAAATAAATGAGAACATTTGATTTTGCTTTTATTTTGTGCACAACTGACTTAATGTGGAGGTTGAACAAAATGTTTTGAAAAAATTTATTTTCTCCAAAATGCCAATAAATTAAAGAATAAAAAGCTTTTTGTCTAAACGTATAAAGGTAAAAGAGGTTAAAAAAAGTGCTGTTTAACATTTTCTAGTTGATTTGCGTTTGATTGTTTTGTGTCATTAAGAGTCAAATGTTTAATATCAATCTTTTATTTCAGTGGTTTGGTCATTGCGATGGTGGTGAGCGTTCTCTTCCTCTTGTTGTTACGCTTCACAGCGCCCGTCCTGGTGTGGGTCCTCATCTTCGGGGTTTTGGCTCTCGGTGCCTTCGGTGAGTTTTTTAAATTGTCTGGTTAATATTCTCATAATTCACATCACCACCAAGCTTCACCTCATTGCATTTCATAATTTATTTAATCTGAACTATTAATAAAATATTATCTAAGTTTATATCGGTTCACCTTGAATGAAAGTCAAGTCTGACTGACACACAGTAGTAACCAGATACACATCTATATTTTCTGATTTGTTGTATCTGATTTGGGATTCACCTGTTTCACATAAAAATCAATCTGTGATTGGTCAGATGTCAAACTCTCATCCTAAATGAGCAGGACTGTAACTTTACTGTACCGTAGTACTCATGGTTTCTCTCTGGTCCTCTCTCAGGTATCTGGTACTGTTATAATGAATATATGTCGCTGGCCAACTCAAGCCTGACCTATAATAATGTGGGTTTCACCACTAATGTTCAAGTCTACCTGCAGGTGCGAGACACCTGGTTGGCCTTCTGTAAGTGACATCACTTCCTGTCCTTCACATATTTTCGGCTCTTTGAAGTGAATCTATCAATACATTAATACCTCACTGTCTCTCTTTGTTGTAGTAATTATTCTGTGTATCGTCGAGGGGATTCTGCTGTTGGCGTTGCTTTTTTTGAGAAAGCGTATTCTCATAGCCGTCGCACTTATTCAGGAGACCAGCAAGTAAACACACACACACACACATGTATATGAAAGGCTTTGTTGTTGTTTATGCTCAGCTAATGCTATCCTAAATCATTTTTGTTTTTTTTAGAGCTTTGGGTCACATGATGTCAACACTTTTCTACCCTATCATCACGTTTGTGTTGCTGTTGGTGTGTGTGTCGTACTGGGGCATCACAGCGCTGTATCCTTTACATCTCTCTTTGCTTATAATAATATTTATTGTGTTAGTTGTGTACTGTATGATAAGTGTTTGATGTAAGATCTTTGACTGAGCGTGTGCGCAGATATCTGGCGACGTCAGGTGGTCCTGTGTATCGGGTGGTCGCTCTGAACGCCACGCAAGGAGATTGTAGCACCATACGTGCAAATCAGAGCTGTGATCCAGAGGTGACAAACACACAAACACACAGATATATGTTTTTACTCTTTCAGGAAACTTCATGTTTTCATTTGTGTCTCTCTCTTCTCTCTCCAGACGTTTAACAGTACCGAGTATCCCTCGTGCCCGTCCGCCCGCTGCGTCTTCATTAACTATAACACAGAAGGGCTCTTTCAGAGGAATCTCTTTAATCTGCAGATTTATAACGTTGTGGCGTTTCTGTGGTGTGTGAATTTTGTCATTGCTTTGGGTCACTGTACGCTGGCCGGTGCCTTCGCCTCATATTACTGGGCCTTCAGTAAACCAGCAGATATCCCAACATTCCCTCTGATTCAATCTTTCATGAGAGCGTTACGGTAAGAACTTTTATCACACCGGTTAAACAATCAATATTTTTGCTTTATATGGAATCATGTTTAATAATATTACATGTTACAGAACCTATGTGGCAAAAAATACATTTATTTTCTTTTTTTATATATACATATATTTAGTTAAAAGTAAATCTTAATTAACTATATTTTTGAATGTGAAAAATATATTTAGTTTTAACCTTTATATATGAGAATATATTTCAAAGGGGCAACAAATAAATTTTTAATTTAATACAAATCCATATGGCAAAAAAAATATTTTCCTGGCCAAAATATAAAACTTTAACATTTCATACTTATAATTTTACACTTATAAGTGTGTATAAAATATAACATTATAAGTATATTTGTGCAGTTGAAAATATATTTAATATTAATCTTTTCTTCCAATGTGATGTGAATATAAATGCTTCAAAATATGTTTATTTTTAAAATATATTTCAAATGGCCAAAAAGTATATTGGTGAAATATAAATTTTTGTAAACATATTTCTACATATTTTTCAGTATATTTTGAAATTTATTTAAAATTAAATTTTAATATATTTTTTGCCGTATGGGACATTTTAATGTGAAACATCATATTACGTCCAGCAATAAAAGGGGACATTTCTCAAGACTTTTTTAAGATGTCAAATAAATCTTTGGTCCCCAGAGTCTGTATGTGAAGTTTTAGCTTAAAATACCCCACAGATAATTTATTATAAGATGTTCAAATTGTCACTTTGTAGGTGTGAGCAAAAATGTGCTGTTTTGGGTGTGTTCTTTAAAATGCAAATGAGCTGATCTCTGTTGGATAGTGCAGATTAAGGGGCGGTATTATTAAAATAAGATCCCCTTCTGACATCACAAGGGGAGCCAGATTTCAATTAGCAATTTTTTCACATGCTTGCAGGTTTACCAAAACTAAGTTTCTGGGTTGATCTTTTTCACGTTTACTAGGTTGATAGAAGCACTGGAGACACAATTATAGCACTTAAACATGGAAAAGCCTTAAAACTTTTAGTTCAGTCATCATATGGGCCTGTAGAGGGCGCATGACTACAGCTGAATTTATCAATGAGGTTTAATTCACTCATCAGTCATGTGAGCAGCTGATCTGTGTCTTGTGATGTGACATGATGCTACAAAGCCATCTAAACAATTTTAAAGCATTATTTTCACATGCACCGTTAATTTATCAATATCAATCAATTGATTGACTTCATCATTTGTCAAACTGCAGAACAATTTGTAATAAACTTGCAAATGCAAAACAGTGAAAAAATTTTAATTTGCTGACTCATCCCGTACGGAAAAAATACATTTTCAAATCTAATTTTTAATATATTTAAAAGTATACAAAAAATTGCTAAAAATATGTACTGAAATATATTTTTTAAAAATATAAAAAAATTCGCCAATATGTTATTTGGCCATTTTTTGTATATTTTGAAATATATTTTAAAAATTAAATATATTTTGAAGCATTTATATTCACGATGCATTGGAAGAAAAACTTAACAGGTTTAAAAAGATTGGAGTTAAATCTTCACCATCAGCATGAGTTGTGATGTTCCTCTCATCTTTTATCTTCTCATTACGATATCACGTGGGCTCGCTGGCGTTTGGTGCTCTGATTCTCACTTTGGTGCAAATCGTCAGAATCATTCTGGAGTATCTGGACCACAAGTTTAAAGGTAAGAGCTCAGACAATAAACATCTGATATTTATGTTACTCTGAGACACCAGATGACATTATCATTGAGCTTTCTGTGTAACACATCTGTGTTTGTTTTTGTAGCCGCTCAGAACCCGTGTACGCGCTTCCTCATGTGTTGTCTGAAATGCTGTTTCTGGTGTCTGGAGAAATTCATCAAGTTCATCAACAGAAACGCTTACATCATGGTACATAAATCTCATCCGTAACACACAAAGACTGTACTGAAGTCCATCATGATCATGTGCCTTAATAATATATTCATCTAAACCAGACTGAACTTCTGATGGGTTGCACACAAGAACATTTGATAAATTCATACATTTTGTCTGTCTCTTCTGGTTTATAGATCGCCATATACGGGAAAAACTTCTGCGTTTCAGCTAAAAACGCTTTCTGTCTGCTCATGAGGAATATTGTGAGGTGAGCTCAAGAAAAAGTTACAAAACTGAAACCTATTCTGTCCTTGATTAAGACCCACAACTTAATCTGAACAATCAGAAAACACAAAAAGTGCCCAATCATCACATTTATATTCCACTTTCATAAAAATCCCTTTCTTTGTTCAGGCATAAAGTTTTTTGAAAAAAAAAAAACGTTCCAGGATTTTTCTCCACCTTAACAGTTTGCAGTTTCAATGTAGCTTTAAAGGGATCTTAAGGATCCCAACAGAGGCATAAGGGTCTTATTTAGCAAAACCATCGTCATTTTCACCCCACCCTAAAAAAAAACACACAACTTGTCACCAGTGTGAACTTACATATTACATAATCACAGCGAAAGGTCAACACTGAGGCGTAATATGTGAAACTACGCCTCAGTGTTTACAAGTGTGTTGAAAGAGGAGCATTTAGACATTGTTGTATGAGGAATGATATTAATTAATGTCTTTGTGTCAATTTATTGTTTAAATTGGGCCGCAAGTGTGCACTTCACATAGGGGCGTCGCTAGACCTGTTTTGCTGGGGCACGTGCCCCAGTGTAAATCTTTTGTGCCCCGGTGTAAATCTCAAATTTACATTTTAGCAGTTAACTATTGTATTACTTTACAAAGATAATCGCAGCAAAACAGATCTATATGCAATGTAGTTACGCAATTCACCTTTGAAAAAGCGACGCAGCAGTCGCACTGACGCATGCACGCACCAATTCATGTCTGTGTGCGTCTGTTTTGCCGTGCGCAGCCACATACAAAGTATTGAGTTGGTTTATGAAAACATGACAAGACTAAAGTACGTTTCTAAATAATAATGATAATCTTATTTTCACCCGATCACTATTGGCACATGTGAAATGTTTTGTGCAAGGAAAGGGAAGCAAAAATTAAAGATGATGAGTTTAAGGGAGTTAAGACAAATTACATCTTCACCGTGTTTGTCAGGTCTCAAACATTAGAGGAAAAATCTCAGGAAAACCTCTTATCAAAAGTCTATAGAATTGCATTGTTCACATAAAAAAGTGTTGTACTGTTCTGTATTTTCAGATATAAATATAGCTCTAGGACATTACATAAAGAGTTAGCAGTAACTAAAATAGATTTTTTTAGAAGAAGTCATGAAATGAAAAATATTCTTAAAAATAAGATAAAAATCATTGTATGTAAAATGCCAATGTGCATAAAATATTTTCTCTGCTGTCATTATTTCCAAACATTTTATCCCTCCAAACATGTTAACAATGTTAGGTATATAAAGATGATACTTAAATATTTTTAAATACATGTTAGTCTTTCCCAGCACTGTTGAAATAGTGGTTTAAGCAAAGGAAAGTGTATCTTACACACTGCAGGCTTTCAAGAAAGTCACAATAAAAAAAAAATTGGGGGCCTGTGCCCCAGTAGAGCTTTTTGTCCTGGTTTCACATATGTGACGCGTGACCTTTTCATGTAATTACGTAATACGTAAGGTCACGCTGGCACGTCATGGCTAGTGCAAGACGAGAAGTTGTGGTTTAAAACATCTTTTTTTACTAAAATAATGCCTCGGTTGGGATTTTCTTTTCGACTGAACAAAGAAAAACATAAACAACTTGGTTGACATGATGGGGGTAAATTATTGAGAATTTTTTTTTAAAGAGTAATCCTTTAATCTTTTCATTTACTCTCACTGAAAAAATGTACTCAATTTTTTTTCAGTTTATTTAAGCTACATTTAAACAAAAAAAATGAGAAAAACAAAACAAAAAAGTTTTGTTTAAATGTAGCTTAAATAAATTGATTGCAACCACTTACCTTAAAAAGTTGAATAATTGAATGAATGATTTTTTTCAGTGCTCAGGATGCATGACTCCCATAAACTTCAGTTTTAAATTCATTAGTATAAACTTTTTTTAAATATTTTTTTCATCGTTATAAGGAAATATTTTATCATAAATGTTGAAAGATTTGGGTAGAATTGTATTCTCAGTTCTTTCGAAACCATATGTGACCCTGGACCACAAAACTACTCATAAGGGTCAGTTATTTAAATTTGAATAAGCTGTGTATGGTTTGTTAGGAGGAAAATCGCCTTTAAAGGTGCAGTGTGTAAATTTTAGCGGCATCTAGTGGTGAGGTTGCAAATTGCAACCAACGGCTAAATCCACTGCTCACCCCTCGCTTTTAAAACACATAGAGAAGCTACGGTAGCCGCCACCGGACAAACATGTCATGGCTTCTGTAGAAAAATGGCGGCACAAAATGGCAACTTCCATGTAAGGGGACCCTCTTTGTATGTAGATAAAAAGGTCTCATTTTAAGGTAATAAACACATAACGGTTCATTATGAAAGGGCTTTATACACCCCTGATAATATAGTTTGTATATTATTTTGCATTTCTGTCAAGAGATCCTTCTAAAAAGTACACACTGCACCTTTAAGTGCAACACATATTACTAACGATAAATACATTTGTGCAATATTTACAGTAGGACATTTTAAAAATATCTTCATGAAACATGATCTGCACATAATATCCTAATGATTTTTTTGCATTTTAAAAAACACAGATAATTTTGACCCATACAATGTATTGTTGGCTATTGCTACAAATATACCCATGCAACTTATGACTTGTGGTCCAGGGTCACATATACATACATGCATACATACATACATACATACATACATACATACATATACTTTAAAGAAAAAGAGTTCTTCAGTTGACCTAAAGAACCTTTGAGGAACTGTGATGTTGTTGCTGTAGTGTCATGTATTTCTGTGTGGTATCTTCAGGGTGGTGGTGCTGGATAAAGTCACAGATCTGCTCCTGTTTTTTGGGAAACTGCTGGTCGTTGGTGGAGTCGGTGAGATTGTTGTGATGTCACACATTAGTTTCGTGATGTGTTTGAGATATCTGGAGATTCATCTGTCTCGTGTCTCCTCAGGTGTGCTGGCCTTCTTCTTCTTCTCTGGCAGGATTCAGTCTCCAGGAACGGTGTTTGAAACAGCCGCTCTCAACTACTACTGGATGCCCATCATAGTGAGACACGTTTACATTCATTCATCATTGACAGATGTTTTCACTGGGCTGTCTGCCTGATCTGCTCTGATCTTTATGACTTTATGACTTTTAGACTTTAAGGTTTTAAAATGAAACTTTTAAGAAAATGTTCAGTATAGTGATGGAAATGCTGGAATTTTTTTCTCAAACTTTCTCTCCAAAATTTAAGTTTGCACAAAATATTTATATATTTAAATGATGAAGTATTTGTATACAATGTTGGTGATAATAATTAAAGTAGTAAGAGTGTTTAGATATTTGTGTACCGTATGTGATTTATTGTCATGTGTGTTTTGACAGACGGTGATATTCGGTGCATATATCATTGCTCATGGATTCTTCAGTGTGTATAATATGGGTGTAGATACACTGTTCCTGTGTTTCTGTAAGTCGCACGCACACACATGCACACACGCACACACACGTCTGATCTGTTTGTTAATCACTGAAAGTTTGTGTGTTTGTGTTGTGCAGTGGAGGATCTGGAGAGGAACGACGGCAGTGCAGAGAAACCTTACTACATGTCCAAAAACTTGATGAAAATCTTAAACAAGAAGAACAAACAACCGAAGACGGGCTGATGATGATGATGATGATGAAGGTTTAAGCCCTTCACACCTTAAAGCACAGTCACTTTCAACTCGACTTCATCCCAGAAGATCATGAACACTTTTTGAAGTTTCTTTATACTTTGTTGTTAAAGCCGAGTCACGTCCAACAAACACTAAGCGATGGTTTAACCAGCCAAAAACTCTCAACACGATTTCTGTTTAAATCACAAATATGAAACACTGTTTTAAAGAAGCCTTTCTGTGAGCCAAAAAACCTTATGATTACTATTATTCATATATTTATATTTTATTAAAATAAAAGAGAGAAAAGTACTTTTATTGCCTTAATAATAACAATTAGTTCCTTTAAAACTACTGGACGTTTGTAATACAAAATCAAACAAGTACGTTTTCTAAAGAGCTCAAATATGTTTGTTTTTATATCTGCAAAGGCATTTCAGATGTAAACATTGTTTTTATATGATTCCTAGATGTTATTATGTAATGGAGTCTATTTATGTAGAAATATTAAAGTTTAATAAAACTCTTACACATGAACTCTCGTCTTCATCTTCTGCTGTTGTTACAGATGTGTTATTCGCGTGCCGGGCAGATCTGTGCTGTAGTTATCTTCTGTTTGTACGAAAATATATTGACTAGAAAAATACTACAGGGTTTTTTAAAAACAATGAGCCCCTAAACCCACAACCCCTTCAACAAACTAACTAATGCTTCTGATCATACAGCCCAAATGTCCAAACAAGAAATGACAAAAAAACTCTTCAAATTTTTAATGTGGTAAAAGGTTTAAAAGCTTTATGGGTTTGAAGGTTATCAGTTTAAAGAAAGTATTTGTCCTACATTGTAGCCATCATTAACAACACAGATCCAGCCGGATAGAACAAGTTTTAAATAGCTTAAGGGTTTAGTTATAAAATAACTTTATAGATTGAGATCATGTGACAAATGTATTTCCATTAGCAGAATATTTACACTCCCAAGTGAAAAAAAAACTAAAATACACTTTAATTACATTTAGTAATTAACCACAAAACTAGTCTTAAGTAACACAGGCAATATTTAACAACACATATTTATGCCAGAAATCATTAGGATATTAAGATCATGTTCCATGAAGATATTTTGTAAATGTCCTACAATAAATATATCAAAAATGTATTTATCATTAGTAATATGTGTTGATGACTTCATTTTGGACAATTTTCTCAGTATAGTGATTTTTTTTTTTTGCACCCTCAGATTTTCAAATAGTTGTGTTGTGCTTTATCCGATTTTGCCAAGTGAGAAATGTCCTCAGGGCAACATATTGTGTTGATCCAAGGACAAGATTTTTGTAAATAAAACTTAAATCCACCCCAACCCTAACCCTTACCATAATTGGTTGATTGAAATGTTGTCCCAAGGTCAACATAATGTTGCCCTTAAGACATCAACCACATGGCAAAATCAGGAGAGCCATTATATTAGCCGAATATTGTCTTATGTCAACAAACCACATCAAGGTGATTTATTTAGCAAATTGACCCTTATGTATTGTGTGGTCCAGGGTCACAACTGTACTATTTTCATGCACTAATTATGTAAATAAGTCTTTAGTACTACTTAGGAAAAACATTTATCAATACACTAAAAATCAATTGAATCAAAATCACTGAACTGGTATTTAGTATACTTTTTAAAGTGCACTATAGCATCACCAAAGTAGAACCATACTTTTTAAATAGTTAATTTGTACACTGAAAAAAATTATTCATTGAATTTAATCAATCTTTCAAGGCAAGTGGTTGCAATCAACTTACCTAAGCTACATTTAAACAAAAGTTTTATATTTTATTTTACGTTACTAATCTTTTTTGTTTAAATGTAGCCCAAATCTATTCATTGCAACCACTCACCTTAAAAAAATTGATTAAATTCAATGAATCATTTTTTTCAGTGTAGTGTATTACTTTTACCACAAAAAATGTATAATATATAAAAGGTTTAATCAACTAGGACTTATAAGTCCAAGTGAAGAGTTGATGTAACTTGTTAAATCAAGTTGACTATAGTTATAGTTACTAGTTAAAATTACTTCTAAATCCAAGTTGATTAAACTTAACTAATTTGCCGTCAGCCTTTTTTTGAAAAGAAGAAAAAAATTTAGAAGCAACATTTTCTGGAATGCATTTTTTGAACGTTTTGTGAAAATTAAAAAAAAAATTACAAATACATTTTTTTGTAATTTTCACAAAGTTTTACAAAATGCATTCAAGAAAATTTTGCTTCTAAAAATATATAAACATGCAAATATATCAAATGTAACAGACCCTCTGCTTTCAAACAAACAAACAAAACAGGGGGAAAAAACATCCTACACTGTAAAAAATACGTTGCTGCCTTAAATTTTTTTGTTGAATCAACTCCGATTTACAAGTCATTTAAACTTACTATTATTTACACTGAAAAAAATGATTCATTGAATTGAATCAATTTTTTTAAGGTAAGTGGTTGCAATCAATTTATTTAAGCTACATTTAAACAAAAGTTTTATATTTTATTGTACGTTACTAATCTTTTTTGTTTAAATATAGCTTAAATTAATTGATTGCAACCACTTACCTTAAAAAAATTGATTAAATTCAATGAATCATTTTTTTCAGTGTATCTTGACTAGAGATGAGTTGTTATAACTACAGGTGAGTTGTTATAACTTATAAAATTAAGTTGACTTTTCACAACTATATTTTATAAGTTGTGACAACTCATCTCTGTTGACATGACTTGTAAATATGAGTTGATTTAAAAAAATGTAAGGTAGCAAAGTTTTTACAGTGTATCTATATTTTTTTCTCTGCTTATAAACTCTAAATATGGGTATTTTTCTTTCAAAATATTTTTTTTAAAAAGCTTTTACAAAGTTTAAAATTTGTAAAAAAAATTTGCTTCAGTTTTTTTATAAATTGGGTAAGTGCGCAATTTATAATGGTCCATCTGTGGATAATCGTGGCAATACAGATTAACATAAAAACTCATCAGGAACACTTTTTTATGCAAATATTGACGAGATAACTCATAAACGGCGGGGAAAAGGTTAAAATGTAAGTGCAAAAATATTTTTCTTACACTGTACTTTATTTTTACTCAGGCTCAGAGCTTTAACTATTAAATTTAAGATATCACATAATCAGAAACACATGCTGGCACAAATAAAGGCCGTGTCTATAACCATGACCAGACAAATCACACACGCACACCATATTAAATGTTTATTTATCAAGTGCCAGTAAACAGGCCACGTTAGTTTCATCCCCATTTGCACAATAATTATTATCTACCAAAAGAAGACTTTCTATACAAACATATGCTTTGATTAAACAGTGATATACAAAAAAAGACAAAGAAGAGCAAATTCAACCTAAATCAACCAGTAAGAAATCATCATACCCGTGATGTCAAAACCTTTATAACCCACAGCCAACAGAGGTTAATCCACATGAACTGTGTTGACATAATAAATCTGGGCGTGGTCATAATTCTACTCATCTATTGGCTCAAGATTAAACCAGCCAATCATCTGCAGCGAGAGAGGAAAACGGAAATGTTTGTTCACAGGATGTTTGTTGCATTGATAAACACACATCACTACAAACCATCACCTCCCACCACCTGTCAATCAACATCAGACGCTTTAAAACATCATTTACAACATCCATATATACACACACTCACGAGACAACACGTCTCACTCTGAGAAATACATATTAGATAGATGTATAGATATATATAACATTATTCATTACATTGTTAACAATTAAAAAGTGTTGACTTTCTCTATTGAGTTTAATCCTCTGGGATATTAAAATAAATGACATTAACTCAATAGCTGCATAAAGTTTCTCCCACATCGTAGAACTGTTTTTTATTATTTACCCTATAAATCAGATTCATAGTTTAACATTTAGAATTGATGTCAAGGAGATTAAAAAAGTGTGTGTGTCATTGAAACTGCTTTACACAACAAACAGATTGAATTGTTGTGAAAACATCTGCTGTGGGTCTGTGAGATGTGACACAACACGCATATATTTCCATCTTCAGCGGGTTAATCCACATCTTCACGTTTAGCTTACTTATGACTAGTTTGCATCGAACTATAACCCACCAAACCATTTAGATTCTTACAGGAAATATTAAACAGTAACATCATAAAATATTTAATCATGGCATGAAGATTTCTTTCTGCATTGTAACATTACTTTCATGACAAATATGAATTTTACTTTCATTTAAATCAGCAGTCAGTAAAATAAAATAAATATTATCATAATAATGTATATAAATACTTAATAATTATGCAAATACTACTCATGAGACTTTTGGACGACAATAATGTCACAATGCAAGAAACAGGCTTGATTTTCCTTAAGCAAAACATCTGTTGATTTTTCCGTGTGGTGAAAAGAAGCCGGTTATGTTTCGATATCATGAGATTGATGTTAAATAAATGAGTACATGACTCACAGTATAAGAGATTTAAGTCATCCATCAGATTTATTTATCCTGACGGCACAGTGTTATGGCCTGAAGATAAGACAAAACTCTTCCTAAATGAACCTACCCTACATAAAATCCTTCTCTCATTCGCTTCGTATTTCTCTAAGGACCGAATTTCTTTGGCATCAGAATCTCACAGACACGACAAGAACAGTTTTCCTATTAAAAAAATCATCATGTTATTTCAAACCCGTCTGCTGTTATTTTATCCAAAAACACATTTCTGAAATGAATGCTTATTTGCATAAAATAACAGCAGCCACTAAAGTCAAGACATAAATCTCCTGGGGTCATACGATAGCTTTAGTTATTATTATTCACAAAATGACATTCAATGATTTCATTTTTAAAAAGAGATTTAATGAGTTGAATTGAGTTTTTATGACTGGTAAGACTTGAAAAACGAGTCACATATTTAGTAAGTTATGTGCTTATGAGGGTTTGAAACAACATGAGAGTGAATGAACTGTTTCTACTGATAGTGTTCATTAATACTGTCTCTTTTCTTCAACACTGAGCCACAATTCAACCCGCAGATGTGTGTGTGTGTATATATGTACATGTGCAGAGAGACAGACAGACAGAGAAGATGAAGAATTTGTCTGCGCAGAAAACACATTTCACTTCTGCGTCAATGAAAGTTGGGTGGAATGAAGACGACATCCACCTCTGTATGCGTGTGTGTGTATGTGTGTGTGTCCATCACTTCAGCCCTTCACACGCTCAACATCCAGAAGAAGAAGAAGATGGCGAGGAAGAGGAAGAGCGAGTCCTGCCAGTTGTTGCCGTTGTTGGGATTTCCGTTGCCGTGGTGATCGCCTGCATAGTGAGGGTCTGCGCAGACAGTTAATACAACCTTATTAGATCGACATCAGACGTACTGCACATCATGCTGCATTTTTAGAAATGAAACTTTAGCTAACAGGATGAATAAAAGCAAAAAACGACTTTTAATATTCATGCATTTGGCAGATACTTTTATCCAAAGCAATGTGATTCAAACCCATGACCGTGTCATTGTTAGAAACCATGTGTTGCGTGCACACCACCAGTGACTTTGTGGCTGTGCATCGCCCGTCTCTTTCAAAGAGGTCGCAAGGAGGCGTTCCTAATTCTGATAATTCTAGTAACAGACGAGTCGTTCATCGTTTGCATAAAGTTTAAAGGGGGGTGGTTAATTCATTTTAATGCATTCTGACTTACTAACACAGTTAAAGAGTTGTAATCCTCATGCTAAACAAGTCCCAACCGGGTCATGAGTCGCAGGTGGTAAGTAAAACTGCATCAAATGTCTGTTTTATTGGCAACCACCGCATAAGTGCATATAATGTAAATGACATGAACGTGTAGTGAATCATAAGTTATCCAGAGAGATAGTGGGATAATGTGTTATGTGTTGGGAATCTCATGTTTTTCCAGAAACATTTGCTAGACCTGATTGGTCTTTTATAAATCTGATAAAACTGAACTCTCTTTGGAGATATGAAGGAAGTTATATTACTCTATAGGTACTTAAAATTAACATGAGATGAGCAGAAACAGCGTCTGTTATGGGAGCTTTAACTTTTTTCAGCTTTGTTGAGTAGCTGGACACGCCCACTTCCTGTCACCCCATTTGCTGGAAATCATGAAGCTTCCATTGAAATGAAAAAGATCTGCGTTGCTAGTCACTGGCACTGAGCAAGCAGAGTTAAGCTACTGGAACTTGAAGGAACAGTATGCAAGAAATGTATGTCAATTAATCATAAAATGGCCCTGATATGTCATTAGGAAATCATTTTCATTTCAAATACTTATATCACTGACAACAGTGGTCCGGCCAGGATATTGTCATTTAAAAAGTGGAGTTGCAGCCCTCAACTGATGTTTATGTTGTCATTTTGTGTATTGGCCACCAGTTGTGGGATTGCAGTACCAGGTTTAGCCACAAGTTTTGTGATTGCAATACCACTTTTGGCCACAATCCTCATACTGTTCCTTTAAATTCAGATATATTGATTTAAAATTCCATTTGCAGATTTGAACACAAATTACAATAACTTAAAATTCATATTGCATGCACATTTTTTATATCGATTTTCTCGGTCAGCACTGCAATATTTGCCGATACATTTTTCGATGCAATTACGATTCGATTCATTTATCGTTATTTTTCTTTTACGTGCCTAGTTAAGCAGTTACATTTTAAAGGGATAGTTTGTCCAAAAATGATATTAAACCCATGATTTAATCACCCCCAAGCTGTCCGAGATTAGAGCCCGACCGATATATCGGCAGGCCAATATTATCGGCCGATATTAGGCATTTTACAAACTATCGGTATCGGCATTAAAACTCATAAATAACTACAAATAACTAATGTTAGGGAAATCTGTTAATGTTTTGTTGCGCGTTTCTGAAAAAAAAAAACGAAACATATTGCCCGATATATCGGATTTTAAAACCAACAAACATTTGTATCGGTATCGGCCTTCAAAATCCTTTATTGGTTGGGCTCTATCCGAGATGCATATGTCCATCATTTTTCAGACTAACACATTTTCAGTTATTTTAGAAAATGTTTTAGATCTTTCATTTAATCAAATGTGAAGTTATGGGGTCCACGTCCTTTAAGTCCAAAAAATGTGCATCCATCCTTCACAAAAGAAATCCAAACTGCTCCCGGATGATAAGCAAAGGCCTTCTGAGGATAATCCACGCGTTTTTGTTGTAGAAATATCCATATTTAAAACTATAAATGAAAATAACTTCCGATAACGCCGCCATCTTAAACTCCTCTGTAATCATGTTTAAGTAAGTGTGTTATCCCATTTTTCCCATAATCGAGCAGCCCTACTGAACGGAATTTATAGGGCCCTTGACATATGCATTTCGGAAGGCTTCGGGGTGAGTAAATCATGGGTTTATTATCATTTTTGGCAGAACTTTTCCTTTAACTTACAAGTACAAAATATATAACATGAACATTTAATTAAACTTTTTGAAAATGGCACAATTGGAACATTTACAACAGCAAACTAACAAAAAATACATAAAGAAAAATGAACAATGCTTATAAATCAAGCTTATGATGGCAACAGTCAAAGTCTTTCAGTATTTTGTGCCAAAATGTGTAATAGTGACAATCACTGAGGTAGTTGTAGAAAAAAATTATTAAATAACTGTACGACCTGAATCTAAGTATTAAAGACTGAATTGTAATTTGAAGTTTAAATCTGCATATTCAAATTCAAGTCCTTGTGACATAATTTCATACAAATGTGCAGAATTTGACAGAAGACATAAACGTCTTCAATAACAACCAGACATTACAGGAAGATTACGACTGACCTGCTCTGTGAAAATGGTCATTGGTATTAAAGACTGTGGTGAAGAAGCCGAATGGAAAAGCACCGATTCCAAAAGACATGTGAAACCCCGTGTCGCCAAAACCCTGAAACAACTACACACAAAGATACACACACACAGAGAGATTATGACATGTAGCAGCTCAACATTCTTCATCAAAATGATGATGATGATGTTTAAAGTCGCTTACCCCTCGACTCTCTGCTTCTGTTCTCTGACCCTGAGGCCGAGGAGGTGTTTTCAATCTGTAACACACACACACACACAAAAGTCATTCAAATACACAAGCGACTACAAATCATGAAGCCTGAAGCCACAATAAACACACACACACAATCATTTACCAGTTGTGTTCATTTATTAACCAGCACGTCTCGATGACATTCAGTACCTGGGGTCTTCTTGACTGGTGCTGCCGCGGCCGTACAGAGGAATCACTTTATCCCGACTGATTCCTGCTTTACATACGGGACACTGCTGTCGACTGGGTCTCGTCTCCAACCACTAATAAACAAATACATCACTGATCTCATTGACAATGCAAATAAAGACACGGGTGTAAATGCACATCACGTGTGCTGCAAGGTTCCCACACCTTAGATAACTTCAAATTCAAGGACCTTTCAAGGACTTTCCAGGTCCAATACCCTCAAATTCAAGGACTAAATGTGGTGACACGTTTTAAGTGAGAGCAAGGTTGCATTGTGTTATCTTTTAAGATACATTGTTACAGTTCCCTTTTAAGGGAACTCGTGCTGCGTCACTGTGGTGACACTTTGGGGACGCCTCCAGGGGTAAGTGCGTCTGAATGTGTATATCAAATTCAACCAATAGTGAAGCTTAACGACAAAGACAGGGTGACGCGGCAGCCAGGAAGTATATCGCTATCTGAAATATTGCCAAAGACGATAACTGCTTATTTTTAATATTATCGGTTATCGGTCTGATAGCAAAATTAGGCCGATAAATGAAAGCCGATAAATGATGGATTATTTTGGTTTGTTGAACCACTTCACTTGCTCATTGCTGGCCATGTGGAGTTTTGATTGGTGCTTTCTGTGACACAGCACGAAGATGACACGTGTTGCGGGCTTAAGAAAAGTATGCTAGTCTAGCGCAAAGACAAGATGTCCGCGGTCTGGGAGTTTTTCATTGTGAAAATAATATGAATATTTATCGACCTACATATATCAGTTATCGGCCCCCAAATATAAAGAGTTATCGGTATCGGCAAAAATTTCCAAATCGGTGCATCCCTAATTCACATACAGAAGATATAAGCATTTAAAGTGAACAGTTTAGCATGTGTGCTTTTTATGATATTATCCTACACTACACAGGGAATAATATGGATTTTTCCCCAAAAAACTTCTTCCATAAAATACATTCAAGCACTTTCAATGACCTGTATCTATGTATGTATATTTTCAAAAACTTTCCAGGGCCTTGAATTTTCCCCCCAGATTGACAACTTTCAAGGATTTCAAGAACCCGTGGGAACCCTGAATATAAAATATAGAGGCATGTTAGTGCTGGATACTCACCTGATGAAGACACGGCCAACTGCATGAGAGAGAGAGAGAGAGAGAGAGAGAGAGAGAGAGAGAGAGAGATATCATTAAAGAGTGACATCATCATTAATCTAGAATTTTGCAACCCCACAAAGCAAACACATCAGACTCGGTCTCTCTGATTTGATAATAAACTGAGTGAGGAGTGAGGTTTGTATTGTGTATCTATTTTTAATCCTTCACTACACCGAAGCTCGGATGGCCTGAATCCTGCTGTAGAGTTTAATCTGTCATTAACCTGATCATTACTGACAATAAACACACATCACACTTCAGCTGGTTCTCTGTACCGCTCCATCAGAATCTCTGACAAAACATCTCACAAATCTCCAAACAGCTTTAATGGAATTATCAAAGGACTGCAGAGTGTTTCGTATCATCTCATTACATGCATCACATGTTTGATCCTCAGCTGAAAATGTTTGCTCATCAACACAATATAACATCTTGACATTTACAGACACACAATGTAACACACATATTACACACTTTTACCATGGTAACAACACTTTCCTGCTAAATTGAATGACTATGGGATGGGGTCTCAGTGTATGCTGTTGAATTCAGACACAATAAATCCACGTGCAGGTTCAGAGTGCAGTTATGAGATCAGCAATAACATTGCACTTTGATATAATAACATACATCACTGTATGTTTACACATTCTTATACTTTAATAGCAATGAACACACTGTGTAAATTTGAAAATGCACTTTTGATGTGAGCAAAGTGTTATATAAAGTTAACAGAGTTTTATTATATAAACAGCAGTAATATTTATGTATAAATTAGCATTACGTCAAACATCGTCATGCTAACACATATATCATCATCATCATCCCTGTTCAACATGTCAATCTCTTTCTATGTCTCTGTCTGTCATGTGTTTGCGTTTACAGTTTGACAGTTCCAGTACCAACACTATTGCTAATTTTTAGGGCAAAATGTGGTTACCATGGTAAATATGCGTTAGGGCTCTGTACGTCAAACTGTCAATCAATCCCTGATCTACACTGGCATGTGTATTGATATGTGATCGGTTATTGATAGATACCAGAAGAGATGTCCACACATGCTGATAACCGCGTCACGGGCCGTGTCCAGGCAAATGTTACACTCGAATGTTGCGCGATCTTTGTCCCGCTCGCCCTCAGCGCCTCCGCCGGGCTCCGCTCCACCGCCGCTGCCCGGAACCCCCGCTCCTCTGGCGGGCGCGCCGTCACTCGAGCTCCGCTGCTGCTCCGCGGCCTCCATCCTCTCGCGTTCCTCGTTCGGTGCTGCGTAACGTCACGCCGCCCGTGAACGCTCAGGGCTGCTACTTCCGGTGAAGTCAGTATATGAGGGCGGTACCGGGTGTTTTGTTTATAGGTGTGTTCGACTACATACGGCTTGTTCCACACAAACGACAGGAGGATGACGTCAAAAAAACGCGAGACCAGGTCGAAGTTAGACTTCATCTTATGTTTTATCGAATCGCTCTCGCGGTACTTTGACGTCATCTTTTATGGGGAACAATCCGTATGTGTTAACATGTATGTATTTGGCAGACGCTTTTATCTTAGGTGATTTACTGTGTATAAAGCATAGTTTTAGCAAGTCATAGACTTACAGTATGTACGTTATCTGTGAATCGCATGAAGTCAAATACAAGTTTTAACTTCAGTCGCTTAGAAGGATTTTTTAATTAAAATTTCAACTGGTTAACATTGACCGTTCTATTATATGAAAGTCACATTACAACTTTACAGTTTCTTTGTTTGCTATTTTTTCTGTAACGTTACCCTTTTATGTACAGACTATATAGTGTCTTAAAATGAAACTATAATCTGAGTAGCTCAAAATGTGGAACATGAACATCTGTCTCATGAGCAGATTAAATTAGATTAGAACATTCTGATAAGGCGTTGTGGCACTTTATGGTAGATCTTTTCACCTCCATAATCTTAATGTGAGTGAGACAGTCAATCTCTGAGTCAGATTAATATCTACTGAATGCCTAAAATATAAATGCAGTGTAAAAAAATAAAAATTAAAAATGCATTGTAAATGCTACCCTCTGCTGGTTTAAACAACACATGCTAGCCTAAGTTTTCAGTCACGTGACCCACCAGGGGGCTGGAGGGCAAGAAAGCCAATAGGCATGTTCGACTTCATGCGGCTCCGCAAGAAATGACAAGCGAATGACGCCAAAGTATCGCGAGAGCGATTCGAAAAGCCTTACGTAGAAGTCTTATTTCGCCTCGCTCTCGCGGTACCTCGACGTCATCCGCCCGTCAGTTCTTGATGCGCCGCATAAAATCGCACAAGCCGGTCAATTTTCCGTCTGTTTCAAGACACGGACATTTAAATCACCTCTCAACAGAAGAAAAATTAACATATGAACAAAAACGACAAGTTTTGGGCCCTTGCGATCTAAACAAAACGCCCAATTCCGTGTTTTGTAGTCATTAAAACCTGCCAGGCTTCACCTTGCCGGTGTTATCATCTATTGCGTGAAAAAAACTAATTTCTTGCCGTTCTTGCCTTAAAGATGGCCAATGAAACCAATCCAACATCACACAAACAAATTCATAACAGGATGAATCTGAGTCAGTGATTTTATGATTTATAAAGGTTATTTAAACCAACATACACATTGATACATGTCACGAATAAAAAAACATTTGCTTTTTATAAGTTTTATCCTGGATACTGTTTGGAATACCTGAGAAATATAATACTAACAATAAAATCCAACCCATACCGCAAAAAATATATATATTTTTAAATGTATTTCAAAATATAGAAAAATGGCCAAAAATATATTTGCTAAAATATGTTTTGGAATATGTTTACAAACATATTTTTCACAGATATATTTTGAAATATATTTTACACATAGATTGTAAAATATTGATTCTATATATTTAAATCCAAGGAAATATATTCACGTCGCATTGGAAGAAAAACGTTGTTTATGTTAGGAACCTGTAAACATAACAGTTTTAAAAAAGTTAAAATTAAATATAGTTTTAACTTTAAAAATATACTTTACAAAATGTACTTGTATTTAGCATATATTTAAAATATATTTTGACAAATAATACATTTTTGCCATATGGGATGTAAAATGAGAAAAGTATTTGCTTTGAATACGTTTTGAAATATATGCTGATATATGAAGTTTAAAACTAAATATATTTCCAAATTCAAATATATATTTAACTGAGCATTGCTTTCTACAAAATGGATTTAGCATATATTTAAAATATATTTTTGGCCAAAGAAATGTATGTTTTTGCTGTTTGGGAAGTTTTTGACCTGGTGTGTATAATGAGATACTGATAAACACATCTTTGTATAATACAGAATTGATCAGGTTAAATGACAGCTTTGTTCACATTTGTTGGATAAACAGCATCACGAGTGTGAAAATGCAGCACATTTATAAATGTGACCCTGTCTGTGAAAACCCAACTAAAGTCATTTTTTGGTGATCATCCTACATAATGTAAAAACATTCTGTGAAAATATAATCTTGAAATTAATGTTGACTTGAGTAAGATCATGTCAAAGATTGGAATCAATGTGTAATCAAACTTTGATGCTCCTCATCTCATCATTAGATTATAAAACTTTAGCTTGGTTTTTATAGACAGGGTCACAAATGTCTTTTGGGATAAAGTGTACCAAAGTTATTAGAGATCCACTGTTTTATCACAAACATAGTTTTGCTACAATTTCATCTTAATATGCTTATAATATGTTTTTTTAATATTTAATGTTTTCTCCCTCTTATCCTTTATGTAGGGCTATCTGAAAAATGTCCGGCTCAATAATCATTCATTAAGAGTCACTGGCACAGATGTAAAGTTTTCAATCACATTATTTTCATGTCGACTCAAAGGACAAAATGAATGTTATGAATCCATCATATCCCAGAATCCATTGGGTATGACTGCTCTTCTCCTATTGGCTGTAGGAGTTAAGAAACACTCTTTGGTTTGAAACACTGTTTACATAGAGATCAGAAAGCACACGTCGTAATAAAACGGTATTGATTTAGTTTCCAGAATCTTCTGAGGTCTTCTGCTCTGAGATGATGGGGAGGACATCAATCATACTGCTGATGTCATTCAAACGCTCCACGACACACTGAGCTGTGAGACGCGACTCCGGATCATGATCCCAACACTCCTCTATAGTAGAACTCAATAACTGAACACCCTAAAGAGAGAAAGAAAGACGTCGTTCACTTTTCAATATGTGTTGCAAGCAGTCAAGGCTTTAAACTGATTACATGAGTCGGGTTTAGTTTTTACCGTGTGGCTGTTCCAGGTGGCTGGCATCTCTGGTCTTTGTCGATCTCTGATCACATGATCTTTCATGCTGTCTATACACGGATGTTCCCTGAGCGTCCCAAACGGAGGTTTATATTCCCTTACATCTGCAGAAAAACACAAACAATCCATCATCACATCATACACCTGAAACATTACACATAAATCTTCATTTTGATTAAATGAATTCATTTATAAGAAGAAGAACATTCCTGCATTATCCTAAAACGTTTTCTCCAAATTTAAAGGGGTCATATGACGAAAATTTTTTAAGATGTAAAATAAGTCTTTGGTGTCCCCAGAGTGTGTATGTGAAGATTTAGCTAAAAAAAACATACAGAATTTATTATAGCATGTTAAAACTTTGCAGGTGTGAGCAAAAATGTGCAGTTTTTGGGTGTGTCCTTTAAAATGCAAATGAGCTGATGAAATGCAAAACAAAATGGTTTGTTGAAATTCATTTGTGCTGTCAATTTTTTTTTTCTCTCTCTCTCTTCCTCTCTGCACTAAATGTCAGTGCCGTGGTTGAATAGTGCAGATTACGGGGCAGAATTAGTGTAATAAGACTTGCTACCTATGTCACAAAACAGGCAAAATCTGAAGGACCTATTTTTTCACAAGCTTGCAGAGAATTGTTTACTAAAACTAAGTCACTGGGTTGTTCCTTTTCATGTTTTCTAGATTGATAGAAGCACCAACAATAATAGAAACTGACAATAATAGCACTTAAACATGGAAAAAGTCAGATTTTCATGCTATGACCCTTTTAAAACAGCTTGTGAGGGATTTGATTGACAGCTGTGATTGTAAATGGGCGGGGACACCAAAGGTGCATTATGGAAATAGTTTCATGAGTCTGGTGAGTAACCTGTCACAGGAGAAAGGATAAATGAAAACCAAACAACAACTCAAACAGGAAGTGCAGGCGCACAGGAAGTAAGCTATGTGACATGACGAGTGTAAGTTCACGCCACTTATTTTGATGTGAAATATGCATTTCCTCTTAATTTCAGAAAAAAAAACTTCCCTTCGCTTTTTTCACACATTGCACACAAGCAAAGTAATCAGTTATACTACAACAGTAAATCATCTTTGAAAAGAAATATTTATCACCTGTGTGACGTCTGATAATGTGTATTTTGTAACCAGACTACCCAATCCACCTTATAATGGCATGACCCGTTTTTCCTTCTGTATTACATTAATTCAGTATTTGTGATTGACGTGTGTCTGTGATCAATATTTTGAAGGTCTTCCAGACCATTGGTCAGATAATTTGATTGACATATATCACCTCCAATCACGCTGCACCTGGACGTGATCTCCCACAGAACCAGAGCCATAGAGTAAACATCAGCCTGTTTGAAGGATTCAGTGTTCTCCAGGTCCATTCGGGACTCCAGCACTTCGGGAGCCATATATCTTGCTGTGCCAACCTGACATAAGACATAAGTTTGAAGAAATCACATGTCATATTTGTACATTTTGGCTGTTGATTACTACAGTATAGACGGTTTCATCAGACACACGTGCGGTCACGCGATTGGACGTCTGGTCAGAACCTTACTTCCAGTTTCTGTTTGTTTATTGGTCTGACTAGTTTCTAAACTGAAATCTTGAACAAATACCTCATTGAAAATAAAAAAAATATTTGGGTTTCCTAGGTAATCTACGTGTTGTTTATTTTGCTTGTTATATAAATAAACTACTTTAAAAGGATTTTGTTTGTTATTTATTCTTAGCGGAGTTTACTGGAAGTTACGTGTTGACCATGAAAGCCGCTTGTTCATGTTGTTACTGCTGAAACCGTCTATATAAACCCTCAGATAGGACTGCATGATATTGAAGAAATATGCGATATGTGATAACTTGTTGAAAATGCAGTATGTGATATGATAATGCTTCAAGATTGTCAAATGAAATAAAAGTAAAACGTAAAATATATATAACCAACATACGTTTCACATTATTTCTGGGAAAATGAAAACATCACTATTTTTGTCTTTCCTGGATCAACCAAAAACATTGTTTATATTAACTTCTTAAAGTATTGAAATCATTCGGTTATTGCAAACCACTAAAATTTGCACAAAACTTTACCGTTATTTTCTAAATGTCGACAAAAAACTATTGTGAAATGATGCCATTTCCATTAAGCGATGTCATGCGACTAATGCTGCGTACACACCAAACGCGAAGCATTGCAATTTCTTGCTCTAGATTACTCGCGAGATTTAACTTCGTGTCATGCCAATTTTTCGAGTTAAATATTTTCAACTTGCGTGAAGAAACAAATATGATGTGTTTTCACTGCAATCGCGCCACCCAATTCGCGTCATTCCCATTGCCCAGATTGGATTTGTGTCTATTTGCGTCTTTGTGTTGACTTTAAATGTAATCTACTCGCACAACTTGTTAAATTCGCGTTTGGTGTGTACGCCCCATTAACCGTAATTTCACGAGTTAACACTTAATAAGTTAATTTGTAGTGTCGCAATAAGTCATTCCAAAAACTATGGGATGTGTGTGTTCGACTTCAAATGGTGCCACAACAAAAAAACAGCTTGTTTTTAGTTTGTAGGTTTCCACTGCAGTTTTACTATATATTTATTTTTCGTATTGTCTGAAAAGCCACCTCACCTGAGCGTAAAACCGGTTTGTGATATATCGACTCAATTGGGCACATTTTCAATTTTCTATTGTAATTTGCGCAATTTGAAGGGAAATGGAAATGCAGCTATTGATATGGAATATTGCGATATGCCCGGGTTTTCTTTTTAATTATTTTATTTTAGTTTTTATTTTGCCCTGCTGGTGGTTATTGCGGTATACCTTGCGGCCCTACCCTCGGCCATCAACAGATAATGACAACAGCATCGTGGTCTCACCTGTCCACTGTTTGCGAGTTCTTCAGGAGACATTGCGCTATCCAGTCGCAGACTAAGTCCAAAGTCACACAGACAGCAGGTGAGGTCCGTCTTGACCAGAACGTTGGAGCTCTTCAGGTCTCGATGCACGATTGGTACTTTTGCTCTCCCGCACGTCGTCTGCTCGCTGTGTAGATGTGCCACGCCCCGCGCCACCGACCCGGCCAATCGGCAAAGCTCCTCCCAGCTCACGATGTGATGGGACAGAAACTCCCGCAGGTTCCCGAGCTCGTGATAGGCCGTTATCAGCCAATACTGCCGTTCCACCTTTCGATCCTCGGCGGTCAAGAAGTGCAAAATATTCTCATGACGAAGCTCCACGTCAGAGAAAATCTCCCATTCTGTTTTCCACGATATGTATTCTTCATAGGGAAAGATCTTTACAGCGACGGTTTGGAAGGGTTCACCAGTGCCCGTGACCCCCTGCTTGAGTTTGGCTCTGTAGACTTCAGAGAAACGACCCTTGCCGACAACACTGTCCAAATGGATTGGCAACAACTCCGTGTTATGGTTCAGATTGTTGGCGTTGGTGGAGCTGCTGTCAGAACGGTTGTCATCGTGGCCGATGATGGCGTAGGTCTCGCTGTCCGTTCCTTTCCTCTTGTGATCGATCACCTTGAGCTGCCGGCAAACGTGATACCAGTAGAAGAACGAGACAATAACGAGAACGGTGATCAAGAGAGGAACCAGAATGACCAACAACACAGGCAGAACTTCTTTCTTCTCTTCATCTGGTGAAGAAGCTACAGGAAAAATATCGGTATGAAAAATCATTTTCAGGAAAAGTAATGAATCATCTTGCACAACAATAGACAAGTTTGGAAATCCCCGTTGTAGAGAACTAAATCTTTCTACATCAGACTCAGATTTAAGGATATCAAACCCACTATCTGAGCAAACAGAAGATCTACATCATGTCAGAGTCTTCATGTGATATGTGAACATAAAGCTCTACACATCACATATGTTTACATTTATGCATTATGCACACGAGTTTTGAGTCTCTAAAGTCTTACTGTAACATCTAATGATTCATTTGTGTCTTTACTGCTCTAAGCAATAAATCTTTCTTAATCATGCAGTTAATCTAAGAGTCTGTGATATGAATCACACTTCTGTCTGGACACGTTTGACATCTTCTGTACTGTGAGAGTCTTGTAAACACGGGTCACATGCAAATACACCACACAAGACACACATGACAAAACAACAAAAGACATTAGCATAACATTACTGCCTTCGATACTGTATTCTGAGAATGCAACATAGACAGGAAACCACATGTCTGAAAGAGAGAGAGAGAGAGAGAGAGAGAGAGAGAGAGAGAGAGAGAGAGAGAGTAATTACAGTACATAAGACTAAAACAACATCTACTGTAGAATCATCTGCATACAAGGGTTTTACCCAAGGAAAATACACACACACACACAGAAACATGCGCACACACACACAACGATGCACATGCAAACGCACACACATGCACACAGACACACACACCGGCGCACATGCAGACGAACACGCACACAAACACACACAAAGACGCACACGCAGATGCAGACAGACACACATACACACACCAACGCACACACAGACACATACACCACCGACACAGAGTCATACACAGACACATGCACAGACACATTCACACAGAAACATTCACACAGACACATTCACACAGACACACACACACACACAGACACACGCACACACACACCAACACACACACACACACACACACACACACACACACACACACACACACACACACACACACACACACACAGAGACACGCTGACGCACACCGACACAGACAAACACACTCACACAGACACACAGACACACACACACACACACACACAGAGACACACAGACGCACACTGACACAGACAAACACAGACAGACAAACACAGACATGCAGACGCACACTAACACAGACAAACACAGACAGACGCACACAGACAAACACAGACAGACACACACAGACATGCTGACGCACACCGACACAGACAAACACAGACAAATACAGACACACACACACACACACACACACACATACACACACACACACAGAGACATGCAGACGCAGACCGACACAGACAAACACTGACACATGCACACAGACACACACAGACACACATAGACACACACACACACACACACACACACAGAGACACGCAGACGCACACCGACACAGACAAACACAGACAGACACATTCACACAGACATGCAGACACACACCGACACAGACAAACACAGACACAGATAAACACAGACACAGACAAACACAGACACACACAGACAAACACAGACACACACATGCACACCGATACAGACAAACACAGACACATGCACACACACAGACATGCAGACGCACACCGACACAGACAAACACAGACACAGACAAACACAGACAGACACATGCACACAGACACACAGACGCACACCGATACAGACAAACACAGACACATGCACACAAACAGACATGCAGACGCACACCGACACAGACAAACACAGACACATGCACACACACACAGACACATGCGCACACACACACAAACAGGCAGACGCACACAGACACAGACAAACACAGACATGCAGACGCACACCAACACAGACAAACACAGACAGACACACACAGACATGCAGACGCACAACGACACAGACAAACACTGACAGACACACACAGACATGCAGATGCACACCGACACAGACAAACACAGACAAATACACACACACACACACAGACATGCAGATGCATACCGACACAGACAAACACAGACACACGCACACAGACACAGAGACATGCAGATGCACACCGACACAGACAAACACTGACACATGCACACAGACACACACACACAGAGACACGCAGACGCACACCGACACAGACAAACACAGACAGACACATGCACACAGACATGCAGACACACACCGACACAGACAAACACAGACACAGACAAACACAGACACACATATGCACACAGACACACAGACGCACACCGATACAGACAAACACAGACACATGCACACACACAGACATGCAGACGCACACCGACACAGACAAACACAGACACATGCACACACACACAGACACGTGCACATGCGCACACACACACACAGACAGGCAGACGCACACAGACACAGACAAACACAGACACAAGCACACAGACACATGCACACACAGACACAAGCACACAGACACACAGACACATCAACACACACACACACACACACACACATACACACACACACAGACAAATCAACACACACACACACACACACACACACACACACACAGACACATGCGCACACACACACACACACACAGACAGGCAGACGCCACACCGACACAGACAAACACAGACACAAGCACACAGACACATGAACACACACAGAGATGCAGACGCACAAGGACACAGACAAACACACACACACACACACACACACACACACACACACACACACACACACACAGACATGCAGACGCACACAGACAAACACATACACACACACAGACACAAGCACACAGACACATGAACACACACAGAGATGCAGACGCACAAGGACACAGACAAACACATACACACACACACACACACACACACACACACCGACACAGATGCATACAGACACACGCACACATACACACACAGACACGCAGATGCACACACACAAAAACACATACAATGACATATGTGGTTTATGGGGACAACTCCATAGACACAATGCATTGTCTACTGTACAAACTGTTCTCTTCCACTAATCTACCCGTCCCTAAACCCAACCATCACACAAACCTGTTGGCAGTCTTTAATCTATGAAAAACTAGCATTTAGTTTGATTATTAAGACCTTCAGTTTACTTCCTGTGTCCCCGTAAACCATGTTTATAGCATTATTATAATATATAATACATAATATACAATATATAAACATGTCATTTTACACTATTCACATAGTTGTGTGACTCACTTTCAGTAAAGATGAGTTTATCATTGCACTCTTCAGAGTTACAGGAGCAGATGTAGAAGTTCTCTAAACTCTTCACTTGTTTCATCAGACATCTGTCGCTGTTATAATCCACACTCTGTAGATATTGTCCACGAAACGGAAGCGCTGGATCATGACACACAGTCTCCACAACAGTATTCCCGTCATTTCTCCTCCTGAAACACAAAGTAAACACTCTTCAGAGGAGATATCTGATCTAATGACTGACTGACATTACAGTAATATTTCTCATCACTGAGATTTCTTCAGGGTTTGATTCCACACATGCAGTATTGTTTAAATGTAAATCTTGAATTCACTGTGAGTGGCTTCGGTTAAAGTGTGCATTAAATATGGCATTATCCCTTACATATACAGAAAACAACTTTGAATGTTAAACATTAATCATATTTATTTTTCATATTTCTCGTGTTTTTTTTTAACTCAAAGTTATATTTGTGATGAATTAGAAAGATTTCCTGCGGGATTTTCTAGAAGACAGACCGGAATTCCTGTAGAGTAATTAAGACTTTTCCTGATATCTCTACATTATCAGTTTTGGTGGTTCACACAGAGATTACATGTTTAACATGGCACACATTTAGCTCCTTTATATTTTGTTTTTACTTGACATCAAATCTTTTTACTGAAGGTCAGACAACTAGGTCTCTACTGATCCCAAATGTGACTCCAAGATATCCAATGATCAAATCTATCGAATAATCTTACTATATGTCAACAGTTGTCTTATTTGTGTGTATTATTTAAGTCAGTGGTTCCCGACTGTGTTTCGGGAACCATCGGACTGTGAAAATCACTGATGGTAAACGTGAACGTACCATGCACTGATGCACACTTCATTGGGACTGTCGCAGATGGCCGAAATATCGCATGGGGATTTACAGATTCCTGTGTCGTTGCAGGTTGTAGACTGAATGTCACAAAACTTACAAAGCTGTGAGAGTTTGAAAGGCCTCTTGATTTTTTCTAAAGATGCTGGCGATGAAAGAAAGAGAGACATTATTGTTTTATAGCAACCATAAATATCTGGTCTTCATTTGTTCACTGTGTTACATGAATTTCCTCACAATAAAAGCATTATTTACTCACACAATGATCTCTTACATGTACTCACATTTGGTTTGATCTGGGATTGACGGTTTACTGAGGAGCACACGTTCATTGCATTCGTCTCCTGTACAGGCACACAGACGGACGTCACGACCTCTTACATGTTTGGATGTCAACAAACAGTCAGAAGTGCTGACGTCCTCCAGCATCACACCGTACAGCGGCTGTGTCGGGTCATGACACATGGTTTCTATAGTGACAACTCCATCATCTCTCCACCTGAAAGAGTCATATACAATATAATACAGACGTGATGTGATTCTTAAAATATATATGAAAAAAAGCCTGTGTGCTGCTTGATGCATGTTGACACATGTAGTCATACCAGACAGCAGCGCAGACGTCCTGTGGATTTGGGCAGATCTGTGACACGTCACAGTTTGATGAACAGTGCTGGAACATGCAGCTGCCTGGCCGAGGGTCACATGACTTACACACACTACGCGGATTGGCTGAATGAAGGGATGCACCTGTGAGACAGACAGATCAGAAATCAGAAACCTCTCTTTTGATAACTTCACATGTTGTTCATTCATACAGGTACCTTCACTCTCTCATACATAACATGAATGCACATACTGTATTATTTAAAAAAATCCTCTTTATTGTTACTGTACATCTGAACTAACACACAGAAGTTAAACAATGAGCAATAATGTTAATGCACATTATAAAACGGGCAGTTCTGGTTCTTCATTCTGATTGGTTGAAACGCGTTCTAAGCCGTGATAAAATACACCGGTAAACCCACGGTTCAGACCGCATTACAGGAGTATCACTGCGCCACTGTTGCTGCGTACTGATTTATGAAAATAAACACCACACTTTTTAATCATATTTTTAATTTTTCTACAATTGCACAATTATGGCGATATCCAGATAAATTGCAATAAATGTTGTTGAGTCATCTCATCAATAAAGGTAAAACTCTCCCTGTGGAGTTTCTAAATCAAATTCATATTTCCGCTATTATCTTACCCAACTTAAACACTGACGCATTCACTCAACACTAAAAACAGCGTGTGTAAGTTTTGATGGCTCTGAATCTGATCTCTTACAAAAGTTCTTCAAATAAATGGAATTATCTCCGCTTTTAGCTGAAAATTTGAGAGGTGATAAGAGAACAAATGAAGGTAGGATGAAACGTTTTTTTTTGTTTGAAAGCTGATGGTCTGTTCTTTCATTTGATATTTTATGTTTATTTAAAGAAGATAATTTTTCTGCAAGGTATTAAACTAAAACTGGGTGGCAACTGGGTGGCATATTTGATCATCATTTCAACAGTTGCACGATATAAATGTTAATGTATAAATTAGATGAATTTATAAAAATAAACACCACAGTCTTTAATCATATTTTCATTGTGTCTTTGCTGCGTCTGTGTTGGTTGGGAACTGCGCTCTGTTTCAGTCACGCTTGATTTTGAGGAACTACTTTGTTTGGCGGAAGAGTAATATTTGTACTAATATAATTACAACTTATTTGTGTTTTATTTTATAAAATCACGCTAATGTTATGCATATGAAGTAACCATTTTATAAACGCAATAACCCCCGCGAAGCAGTGGGGTTACAGTGCATTTTATAACAGCTAAGGGGGCCTAACAACGCCCCTTACCTGTTATAAAATGCACTGGTAACCCACTGCTTCTTGGGGCTTATTGCTTTATTATCTAATGAAGACCACCATATGTTTTTAAAGTGAGGAAAACCTTCGACTTTGTAAATGAATCTGTCGAACCCTAAAGAAATGTGCTTCAGGATGGCTTGGCTGTAAATATAGATTTTGTTTTAGTATAAAACCATCCCATGCCCACAAACACATTTGACAATGTTTTAAAGGTGCATAACTAGCATATAGCATTTATTAGTGCTAACTCAGCAGTCACAACTTTGTTTTTAGCAATGTAACAACATTGTAATTAATTTAATGTGAAATTTAATGTTGGGGTGTACACTGACATTGGTTTGTTTTCCAGCTGTCTTTTGCATGCACGAGGTTTACATAAAAATGAGGAAACAATCGCGTTTGAGGTTTATGATATGTCTCAACACTTATTATTCAACTATGTCTACAATTTTGTATATTCTATGGCACCTTTAAAGAAAATTAAGTACAGGTTCAAGAGAAAATATCTGAACAGACAGCGTCTAATGCAAAATGACGTCACTGTCTAAACATTGTGCTGGAAGTCATTTCAACAAGAAAGAGCCTGCCAGGAAAATAAACATAAACATCTGCTGTAATATGAAGGTTAGTGGACACAGAGGCTTTAGGAACTTCGTTTTACAAATCTATAAAATCCAATTAAGTGATAATATTACGCAGTAAATAAAAACTCAATCAGAGCCCTGCCAGAAAAAAAAACAATAAAACCATTACAGAAAATTCTAATGGTTTCTATTAAAATACCAATAGGAACCATTAGCTTTCACCATTAAAACCACTACACGGTAGTGTGTTCCATTAGAACCAATACATAGAACCAATACATACCATTAGAGACCAACAAAAACCAATACAATGTAGTGTGTTTTAGGCCATATTCCATTAGAACCAATATATAGAACCAATAGAACCAATACATACCACTAGAGACCAACAAAAACCAATACACTGTAGTGTGTTTTGGGCCATATTTCATTAGAACCAATACATAGAACCAATACATACCATTAGTGACCAACAAAAAACAATACACTGTAGTGTGTTTTGGGCCATATTCCATTAGAACCAATACATAGAACCAATAGAACCAATACATATCATTAGAGACAAACAAAAACCAATACAATGTAGTGTGTTTTAGGCCATATTCCATTAGAACCAATATATAGAACCAATAGAACCAATACATACCATTAGAGACCAACAAAAACCAATACACTGTAGTGTGTTTTAGGCCATATTCCATTAAAACCAATACATAGAACCAATAGAACCAATACATACCATTAGACCAACAAAAACCAATACAATGTAGTGTGTTTTGGGCTATATTTCATTACAACCAATAAAATTCCCAAAAAAACCAATAGAATTTCTGTGATGGTGTCTATTGGGAGTACATCAACATCTGTTAGGACATAGCACAAGAGTTATAAATCTACTGTCAAATCATTTCATTCTGTCTCAATACAAATTTACCAAGTTAAATGAAATCTTCATGAATATGAGATCACAATTAAAAGTTTTATGATGTCAAGATGTTACCAAACTAATAAATACGCCAGTAATGAGAAAAATTTGTGTTTGTTTAAAACTTGATGTTTGTCAAATGTATCGCAGACGGGCATGAATGCGGAAATGTCAACATGTGTCAGACATTAAACAGAAAGCACTGATCTGAATACAGTATTAATAACCCATCATCCGCTATATAAATGAGCGAACTGTTCCCGTTATAATTCACGACCTTCCCGCGTCGACGCGCCGCTCATTTCGCGTCGCGTCGCCCTGATGTTTAAACTTAAGCGGAACTCACCGGACATCAGAAAACATCCGAGCAGAAGCGATCTAAAGCCACAGAATCTCTCCATCACACATCTATTCACAGTCCCATCAGTCTCAACGAGATTCAATCCGGATCGAGGCTTTTATATCGGCGTGATTCGGATCCTCCTTCACACGAGAGACAGACGACATGAGTCACAGTGAGACAGGAAATCTTCAGACAGGAGGAAGCGAGACTTTTCCTGTCGCTGTCTGTCTGTGTGTCAAAACAACGCAGTTTACTTTGTAGAGTAGACAACATCTGAACTTTCACAACTGCAATAAACCACAACATCCCTACTTCCCTCAGCATCTCAAAGTTAGTGAGCACTACATGGGCAGCATTATTGGGATCTATTTGTGCCCCACATTAATTTCCAATAGACTGCATTTTTGGGCACGCATGTCAAAAGTTTTTCTAAACTGTTTGGTAAATGTGGTAACAGATTTTAAAGTATCTTTGGGGATCTTTTTGCCTGTATAGACAACAATTTAGGTTACTATGTGCGTGCGTGCGCGTGTGTTCTTCTCAAAAGCATGCAAGCCTACACATAAAGCATGTTGTGCAATGAGTCAAAACATTGTGAGTTGCCCATCTAGATATCATGTTAGAGCCTAAATAAGTCAAAATCTTCATTCAAGACAACAATAATGACATTTAGTTAAAGGTGTTGTTATGAAGTTAAAGATCAGAGCTGAAAGGTGGGTGGGTTTAACTTTCTGAACTTTCACTATCTGAAGATTGATTATTACACGTCTGGTTACACCAAAACTAGAGCTGTCAAAAGATTCATCACGATGAATCACATACAAAATAAAAGTTTGTGTTTGCGTTAAATATTTGTGTGTATTGTGTAAAATGATTATGTATATAAATAGATACACACATACTACATTTAAGAAATTTTTTATTTTATTATATATATATATATATATATATATATATATATATATATATATATATATATATATATATATATATATCAAAAATCAAAATAAATAAACTATATTTATACTGTAAAACATTTGCTGTAATTATGCAGCTGGTTGCCAGTAACTTACTGTAGAAGATAAAGACCGAAAATGTTTAATGTTCATTTAACTTTGAACAAACTCTTGCCAGTAAATAACATAAATGTAAAATCTACAGTAAGTTACTGGCAGCTAGTTGCTACACTCTAAAAAAATTGCTGTAATTTTGCAGCTGGTTGCCAGTAACTTACTGTAGAAGATAAAGTCAAAAAATGTTTCATGTTCATTTAACTTTGAACAAAATGTTGCCAGTAAATAACATAATTGTAAAAAGTACAGTAAGTTACTGGCAGCTAGTTGCCAGTAATACCCATTAATACTGTAATTTCTACAGACATTTTTTTTACAGTGCAGTAATACTGTAATTTCTACAGAAATATACATGTAAATGCTTAAATACATGCATGTGTGTGTATTTATATATACAAAATAATTACACACAGTACACACACATATATTATGCAAAAATAAACTTTTATTTTGTAAACAATTAATTGTGGTTAATCTTTTGACAGACCAAAACATGTCAAATGTAACTAATCAATTGCATTGTTTCAAAGTAAAGTGGACTACGGATGAAAATTAGCCCTCGGCTAAATCCGGTACAATACATGAGATGAAAATTTTATGGTAAAAATTGTGCATGGTCCCATTATAAATAAATAAATGAATAAATAAGAATAAATAAAGTAATATCACTTCTATCATTTTTAATATTGGTTTTATTAACACAGAATTAATGGACATATTTATTACCAAACCACACAATATGTCTTATTTCCCAACATCAAAGAAAAACAGATGTGGTGAAAAAATATCTGTAGCTGTTTTTGGGTAATTTTAATCTATATTTGTGATTCAAAGAAATCATGTACAATAATTCAGTAATGTTTGTATAACAGATGATTTCTCAGGAGATGTGTTAGTTTGTGTTATTTATACAGACGGGAGACTTTAGTGATCTCGACTGGCGCTGTTAGTCTAGACTGTGTCTTTTTTTACCAACTCGAACTGGAAATGATTCGGGAGATTTGCAGGATTTCCACATAACTTCTACCAGTGAGATTAATCTAAGAAATTCATAACAATGTAGCCTTAAACTGACTGCTTTCTTTATGAACTTAATTGCGGTTGATGTAAACAATGTCATAGAGCTGCAGATCTGATAAACATCAGTGCAAGACTGTGACTTGTATTACTAGTTAATGCATTAGCTATCATGAACTTACATAGCATTTATTCATCTTTAAAAGTTTAAAATGTTATTTTCAGCATTTACTAGTAGCCTAGATTTCTGAAATCGAATGTTGTACATTAGTTAATGCACCATGATCTAACATGAACAAATCTTCTACACCATTTATTAATCTTAGGTCATTTCAACATATACTTATTCATTATATATTTTTATAGATTTAATATTTAAAATCACATGAACAAACATTTCTATTAACTAAAACTAGCAAAGGTGAATAAAGGTTGTAAAACTATATTGCTCATTGTTAGTTCATGTTAGCAAATGCACTAACTAATGTTAACAAATACAACCTGTACAAATAATTTAATGGCAGCTGTTTGTTCAAAGTTAAATAAAATTAAACATTAACAAGTCTTTATCTTTACAGAATAAAACTATAAAATAACAGCCTCATGCAAAGCATTCTGGGAATCAGAACCAGAAATCCTCATCCTTATTTTTCATTTTTTCCTTCAGATTTTGGTTCCCAGAATGCTTTGCATGAGGCTGTTATTTTAAGTTAGTAACATAAATTTATATCTACAGTAAAGTACTGGCAGTAATACGGTCATTACAGTGTACCTATGAAATAAATATCTGGGAGACTGGTCTGTCTCATGTTTTGTAAGATGCTGGTTTTGCCATAAGACACAGTGAGTAAGGACGATAAAAATACAGCAGCGTCTCGTCTACAGATAAAACACAGACTGTCTCTATAGACTGAAGTTCCTTAAAACTTAACTGAGTAAATTGTGTTCACTTTATGCAGCAATTTATGCATTTATCTCTTTTTTATGCAGAACTTTTGTCAGAAGATATAGTGTACACTAACTTAGTTTCTTTCATCAATAATAAACACTATGGGGAGAGGGTTTCCAGAGCGGAATTATCTTAAGACAGGACTAGATTTAATTAGGAAATATAACTAGTTTTAACAAACATGCCTTACTAAAAACATTACTGGTGTGCATTTTGAAGCAAAACAAAGTGCACTGATGTATTTTAAGATATGTCAGTGCAAGTTATTTTCAGTTTGGACAGCTCTTACATTTAGGACTAGTCTAATCCATGTCAGAGAAACCACCCCAAAGTACTGAAAGAGTGCAGTAAATATACAACATCACGGCACACTGATTTACTTTGAACTTAAAGGTCACGCTCTTTCTTATCCCATTTTTTAAACCCTAGAAAATGTTGCTATAATAGCATAAATAATACCTGTAAAATAATAAAGGTCATAAAGATGATTTTTTTTTAACAGAATTCGCCTTTCAAAGCCTTACAGCGAACGGCCAGTTTGGACTACAGTCCTCTACTTCCTGCTTTAATGACATCACTAGAACAGTTTTTTGACTAAACTCCGCCCACAGGAATACGCCAGTCGTCAGCTAGGCTAACAGCAAGCTAAACTGCATTTGAATCATGACACACTAAACAAACTACACAATCAGAACACGATATCTATTTCAGAAGGAGGGACTTCATAGAACAAGGAAGACATCAACTTGTTTATTTTTAGGACAGTGAAAACAGCGCTATATAGATAAGTCAATTGTGTGAAAAATTACACGTGAAACATGAACCCATGTTATATTGGGCACTGTAAACACAATCAAAGCTTCAAAAACACAGAAAGAACGGGACCTTTAAAAACACAAATAAATGAATCATTACGGACAGAAAGCAGAAATATGATTTTGGCACTCTCACCACAGTACATGAAATATAAAGTTTGTGAATTTCAATCAGACAGTCTGCAACCAACACACGCACGCACGCACACACAAACACATATCGTCCAACTCACGTTAGACTAGCAGCAGACACATTAACCTTAATGCATTATGGGTTCAATCCAAGAGAAAAACACCTATTCTGTACACACACACACACACACACACACACACACACACACACACACACACACACACACACACACACACACAAACACACACACAAACACACACACACAAACACACACACACACACACACAGTGTGTGTGTGTGCGTGTGTGTGAGAGAGAGAGAGAAACACCCCTACACACATGCAATTCCAGTGAAGTTGATCTCAGAATAAAAACAGATGTTTTACAGAAAACTGACAAATGTTTTAACAATTCCCATAACTAAGAGTCGATACTGGGCGAGACTCTGAATGTTTGCAACACGTTTTAGACGTCTCAGTTATTCAAACACTATGGTGTGGTTTCCTAGACAGGGCTTAGACCAGACAAAAATGAATGTTTGTGCTGCCTTTATTTAAAAACATCTTAACATCTGTCTATTATTTAGTCTCAAGATGCACTCCAGTATCTATTTAAATGTCCTAATATAAATAAGGCCTCTTGGAGTAATCGTAACCCTGTCCAGGAAACCGCCCCTATTTTACCAGACTAATACATTTGATGAACTTATAAACATATGAACTTACATTTGTCTGCTGCTAACTCATGTCATTTTGACCACATATGATATTTAATTTACAATATTTATCTGAATGGAGAAAGACAGATGACTGAACCCAACTCTGAGGAGAATTGAAACAAGTTGCAGTAATAAATTGAATAAGCATCATATTCTGAAGAGATTGATGGAAAAAGTCTATAAGTTTATTGATACAGTAGTTACATAGTATTAAATATTGATTTTTATATTGACTTTATTAGACTTTTCTAGGGAATATTGTGTGTGTAAATGTGCAGATCTTACAAATGGTTTTTATTTATTTTTCAACGTGGAAGAATGAAACATTTTGAAATAAAACAAACTTTTCTATATGTTCCACATAGAATGCTTAACAGATTTATTAGAGCAATCTTTATTTCTCTCAAAGATCACCTGACATCAGGAAGTGTTTTAACGTAAACGCTTTCATCTTTAGAGAGATCTCAATGTGTCTTTATTTTGAATGTGAATGTTGAACTTAATTCATGTTTTTACACACAAAAATTGTGTAAATCAAGTGTAACAGTCCTTTGAAACACGGCCTAGACATCTAGACTACGACAAGGGAAAATTTAGTCTGTCAGTGAAAATTTAACCATAAACGTTTTCTTTGCTAGCATGATGGGATATAGTGTGGCATGAAATTCGAGGACGCTGTTGAGTTTATTTGACAGAAAAGTCGTGGGGCTTTTAACGCAAAACAACTAATGTACACTCAAAAAAATGAATTTCACTATTGCCAATTTTACTTAATTCTATCATGTTGTGATAACATAAAAAATAAATTTTACAATGTGAACTTAATTTATAGTCCATTCAACAAAAAAGTAAATCTTGTCAGCTTTACTTAAAACTTATTTGTTTGGCCAACATAACATTGTTGCATAAAAGTAACAGATTAAGAAAACCAAAACAGACTTGCATCTCATTGGCTGAGGATTTTGGAGTGTATTTTGGGTAATTGTTGTTCTGGCACCCTCTTGCAGAAGTCTAGCACCATTAGATAGGTATGCGAGTAATAAATGGCCAAGTATGAGTTAATTATATTTTACAAAATATAATACAATATTATACAAAACAAACAAATGGTTTGGAATGCAATATTGCATTACAAATATGTTTGTGATATGTTTGATAAACCGTATTAAAAAAGTCGATATTGATAAGTTGTATTGAGCAGCTGCACTGATTGATTGATTGGGTGTTATGGACTTTTTATGTACAATTAACTCAATTTTTATTTTTGACTCTACTAAGGTTTGTTGAGTTTACTTCTTTTGTAAAATGAACTAAATTATTGTTTGTTGAGATTACTTAAACAAATTGCGTGGAACCTGTTGACATAATATTTTTAATTAAAACCAACACTTCATTTTTTTGAGTGTACCTTGAAAATTACAAACACAAGATGTGTTAACATATCAGTTCTAGTAACACATCTTTCTATCATTTCAGTAATACAATCATTTAAATTCAACAACTCAGATAATGCACTATTCATGTAAGTAACTATATAATCAATAATACAGTTCTCCATTTTGTGATTCAGTGAGATCCACAGCTGAAGCTGAATCAATGTCTTTTGCTAACTGGTAGAGTTTACCTGCTGTTAAGGTAAGCTTTTTTTCTTGCCATGTCTATGAGGTAAAGGTTTAACAAAAGGGTGTCAATTACGTGTCAACAATAGTTGTGAGTATTATTTGTGTGATTTGAAGGACTAAACTTACTTGAAAACAGTGAAGAGACCGTGAGAGACGGAGATGTGCTCTTGTTGCTTCAGTTTCCATGATTCGTTCCAGTGTTTTCAAGGTGCAGACATGTTTCGCGCGCACTGCATTGCCATTTTTATATACATGATCATTTTAAAGTCTTGCAACATTTACATAAATAAACACCTTTGAAATTAAACACTTCATAAACAATTTAAAATGTCTTTAAATCGTGAAAACTTATTTGGTTGTTCTGTATGATACATGTTCATGTGATAGTGGGACGATTTAACACTTGTAGCACTTTCTATTTACTCTAAAATGTGCTTTTTAATCTTTGCTTTTGTTAAAACCTATAGTAGGCCTATGTCAATCTCAACAGATTGTAATGTTACAAACCATCTTTAAGATTTATGGTCAGTGCTGCCCTCTACTGGTGATAATCGGGTTTACACAATCCGGTTTATCCAACTACTGGCCTGAATTTCGTTGTTACTGACAAAGTTCAACTATTTGGTGTCTCCCGAAACTTGTCTGGTTTGAACGACATCTCTACCTGAGTCATTATTATTAAGTGCTTTATAGTATCATATGTTAATACTGTGAATGCAAATACAAACAATTAAACTCTTATGGGGTGGTTTTCCGGACAGGGATTAGTTTAAACCAGGACTAGGCCTTAGTTTATTAAAAATAGTTTTAACAAACATGCTTTACTAAAAAACATTACCTGTGTGCATTTCAAGGCAAAACAAAGGACACTGATGTATTTTAAGATATGTCCGTGCAAGTTGTTTTCAGTATGGACAGCTCTTACATTTATTTTAGTCTAGGACTAGCCTAATCCCTGTCTGGGAAACCGCCCCAATAAGACTGCAAGGCAATGCAAAAATTATTTTCAAGAAAAACATTTCTTAGTATTTTTTAATTGTTTTCAGTAAAATATCTAAAAATTCTTAAAATAATATGCTTTTTCTTGATGAGCAAAACACCCCCCCACCCACACACACACACAAAAAAAAGTATAGCTTTAAGACCAAAAATATCAAATTTAAGTGATTTTGTGCATAAAATAAGCAAAAAATCTGACAATATGGTAAGCAAAAAAATCGTGAACATTTTTCTTAAACACTAAATTCAAGAAAAATTCAAGAAAAATTTGCTTACCGCATTGGCAGATTTTCTTTTTTGTTTATTTTATGCACAAAATCACTTAAATTTGATATTTTTGGTCTAAAAACTAGACTTATTTTCTTGGGTCGTTTTGCTCATCAAGAAAAAGCATCTTAATTTAAGAATTTTTAGTATTTTTACTGAAAACAAGACAAAAATACTAAGAAATGTTTTTCTTGAAAATAATTTTTTGCAGTTTGGTATAAAAAATAAATTTGAAATTCTTTCTGATTGGCCTGGAAATCTGCTTTAAATATCTGATCTATATTTACATACAGCAATTTACAATGAACACAAAACAAAATTGAACTAAACGCTGATAATCCTTTCAGTGACAACAAAAATCATTATCATTATACCCTAACCATATCATAAAGAGCAAACCGAAAAATATAAACCGCGGAAAAATGTTGCTGTGTCAAAGATGAAATCTGAGATTGAATAGAAACTGAGGTGGTGTTTTTTTTTTACATTTCCTGACTGCTATATTTCCTGTCTGTATTAATAAGATTTGACTTCCTTATACTTAATAATTGACTCAAAAAGCCCTCAGGTGTTCAGCATGGATTCAATCTATCAGAATTCTACTTATATAAAAACAATACCTACATCAAGTAGCAAATGCTCACAATCCAAAGGTAAGAGCATTGATTTAGAAATGATTAAGCAAGATTATTTACTATAACCTGCAATTCTCACTTTATGTACTATAAAAGTAATGCCATCTTATCATTCATCTTATCATTATTTATGAATATTCTAACAAATCTTTTAAAAGTCTCATGATAGTGCTAGAATTTAAACGCATGTAGACTTACTAAAAAAGCATAAAAAACTATATGAGTTGTGTTGACTTAAACTGGATGAATTATTTAATAAAGAAAACATTGCAGCTACTATGTAATATTTCTTCAATGCATGAATCAGTGACTTTTATACAACATAGATGTACTGTATCTCTTAAAGTGTTATATTATTGACACATAAACATATAAATACTCCACAGATTTATCTTAAGTGGCACATCTGACTGCTTTTGCAGTGCATCACTGATCTGTGAAATATTTTATTTCACAGGAATCAGTGTCACGGTTCAACATAGGTGGAGTTCGGAGGGGGCATGGGGCCAATTATGATTTTTTTCAGAGCTATTAAATAAATAGAAATATGAGAATTTTATTTGTCTAATCTTAATATTTTAATTGGTAGACTGAGTAACTTGTGACTCGTCCCCCAAATAACAAACATGAAACTCCACTTATTTGGTTTTGTATGTGTAATTGTAAACACAGTAAATGTTTCACCATACCATGCAATAAGATTTTAAAAACACATTACTATGCACATCACACAGCTGTGGTAAACTAGAGAGCAGTGTAAAGTAGAGGAGAAAGTCCAAAAATATCTGTATAAGGTGCAAACTATAGCAGGAACGTTGCCACACTTAAAGCTGTACTGGGTCACATGCAACCCCCACCCCGTTACTTTTTCTAACACTTTTTCTTGAAAGCTTGCTGTGTGCAAGAAGTGTGCAACACAATGCACTATAGACGGTTTCAGCAGTAACAACATAAACAAGTGGCTTTCGTGGAACACATGTAACTTCCGGTAAACTCCGCTAAGAATAAATAACGACAGAGACCTTTTAGTTCATTTATATAACAAGCAAAATAAACAACACATAGATTACAAAGGAATTGTTATTTTCGACGATTTACATTTTTCATTTGGTGTGAGAGTGTGTACTACATGTTAATGATGTGCAAAAATAAACGCTGACGTGAGTTATCGTCTCCAACGTAAATCTCTTTTCTTGGACTTTTTACTTACTTTCTGGGGTTGGTGATGTAGACATGAACGACATTATCATAATTCCTCCCTCTCAGTCTGTAAGTTAACTCCTGTTTGCAACTGAATCTTTCAAACATGGTAGGTAGCGTCACATTTCCTGCTGACGTCAGAGGTATTCAGATCAATCACAACGTACAGATTATCTGGCCAATCAGGGACACAGAGCTTTTCATACCAATGAGTTTTGTACAAAATCAAAGCGTTTCGGGAAGAGAGTAAAATCTGGAGCTACAAAAATGTACGTTTTTTTTTTCAACAGATTGAATTATTCCAAATACACAAAATAGCGTTGTTTTTTAGCAATGAAATAGGTGCACTTTAAAATCTATTCAGTAAAATTCAAATGTTATGTATGTTAACACTGTGTGACTGTATGGGTGATTCTCACGAAAACTTGGTTTTAAAAATGTCAATTTTGAAAAACAAAGTCTGGAGTAAATGGGAACATTAATTAAAAAACTTTTACTTATCATTTAACACTTTTTGTAACATAATTTAAAAAATTTGTTCTAACAAATCTCATTACCGCAACAGTCAGAAAACATCAACACTGACATATTTTCAAAATGACATGACACACCTGAAAGAACATAATTTGGAGATTCTGCACATGCATTTGAAATCAAAGTATTATGCTTCTATTAATTAAATTAACATTTAATAAGCATCTGTTGCGGTAATGATAATCAAAATGTCGTGTAAGCATTCTGACAAGACAATATTTCAAATTAACTTTAAAAAAAGGATCTTACCTGGTAGCCATCTTGAAGTAACTGGTCCATGTGCTTGGTCACTCAAAATCAAACTTTATTAAAATTCTCTATGTGTGCTTAAACTGTTCTCAAAAAGTGTTGCGGAGGATGAGAACATCAGGCATGGACACATCATTTTCCTAATTTTTCTTTATTGTTATTATACATGAATATTCAGTAAATATTTTTTCTGTCATCTAAAGTAGTCTAGCAAAACATCCATTAATTTTTTTTTTTAATATTTTTGTGTTAATTTGATTAAATTACAACATAACGCATGTTCAAACACAGCCGGACACATTGCGGTAATGAGAATTTCAGCAGAAAATGAGATAAAATTTTCAATTATAAATTCTTATGTTGAAATCACACATTGTGCAAGGTAGAACACAGTATTGTGTTAATTCTGATGCTTTTTAATGTTACTATATTACACATTTTAAAGCTAAAATCATTAGTGCCGTGGTGTTTCAATGGTTTCGTGAGAATCACCCGTATACTAAAAATGATTCTTTTAATATCTTTGTAACATAACCATTATGCAAATCAATTCTTAATTAATTGATAGATGTACTGGGGTCCAGTGGCGGCCGGTGACTTCTTTTTTCGAGGGTGCTAGATGCGAAGTTCATCACAACATGTATGTAGCCCATCATGTGGTTCCTTATTTCAAAATATGTGTTCTACGCGTCGAGAGATCCTATGTACATCACGTGTTTTGTCAAAATAAGTGCCTGCTGCAAACGTGTCTAAAGGATTTGCCAGATACTTTCATAATCTCTTGCGTAATCAGAGTTTACTGTTAAGGGAGTGTCTTGTGTGTATTTGTGAACGCGAGCATCTATATTATCATAAACGGTTTTTGATGCGTGTGCCGCAGGCACTTATTTTGACAAAACACGTGATGCACATGATTCACATGATACAACAAACACATATTTTGAAAACACAAGCAACACACATGACACTCCAAACACATATTTTGAATTCGCGACCCTCGGATGAGCAGTCACGAGCCACCACTGCTGGGGTCCCTGCTTCTCTTTTCTATTCATTAAGTGGTCATTGTCCTGAAAATGGTTGAAGAGCTCTGACAGTTTTTTAAAATTTCTTTAAGGTTGTGAAGTGACAGGATGCTGTACAGCAGGGTTCCCCAAATCTTACCCTGGAGGGCCGGAGCACTACAGAGTTTAGGTCCAACCCTAATCAAACTTACCCACCTGTGATTTTCTAGTGATCATGAAGACCTTGTTTAGCTTGATCAGGTGTGTTTGATTAGGGTTGGAGCTAAACTCTGCAGTGCTCCGGCCCTCCAGGGTAAGATTTGGGAACCCTGGTTGTACAGTATATAATTAATGTCAATGAGTGCTGCAATCTTACAAATTACTGTGCAAAATCTGACACTAATGGTGTCCTGTTTAAATGAGCCTTGTGTGATGTTGATACCAGTTTGTCTTAGTAATTTATTCATCTTTTTTATGATTTAAAGGGAACATTTCACAAGACTTTTTTAAGATGTCAAATACACTGAAAAAAGTATTCGTTCAATTTACTCAATTTTTAAGGTAAGTACACAGCAAAATCACTGGAGTTAAAATAACACCTACGGTGTCAAATTTAACACCGGCAAAGTGTGTATATGTGTCCACACTACACTGTGTTAATTTAGTCAAAAGTGTAGTGTTAATTTAACAACACCCATTATATGTTAATTTTACACTCAATATTGTTAAATTTTACACTTTGTTCAACACTATTCATTGTTGTTTCCACACTACACTGGTGTTGGCACACAAATACAGTGTTAAAAATTAACACTCCTAATTTAAGGTCAACACCAGTGTAATGTGAATTCAACAATGTTAAGTGTTAAAATACTGAGTAATAGCCACTTTTGTTGCTAATGGGTTGTTTCTATAAAAGAAAAATGACAAGAAATATTGCAAAACCTCTTTTTATTAAAGTAAATCACATTTAATATTTACATTGATACACACAACACTTTGCATTTAACACTGCTTTTTTAAATACCTCAGCTACAATTAGAAACAGAATACAGTATGGAATAATGAAAGTTATCTTATGCCACAGTGCAGCGACATGAAAACCACTTATTATAAAGTCTTTAATAAATCAAATGAGAGTTAAAAAAATTAGCCACCCTACTCAAAACTTGAACATTAAAATACATGCAATTACCTTATCGGCAAGCAGAAATGCTTATCCTTCACAATACTAAAGATTTTTCCATAACAAAACAGACATTTCAATTCAAAGACGTTTCATTTTTCTTAAATACGTTCCAACCTGGTATTAAGTTCTGTAGTTGTTTTACAAATGATGTAGTGGAAGGCTGCATCAGTGGTCTTCATCATGCAGGGAATGGCTTTTTGGTCCAGAATGATGCAAAAATTCTGGATGCAACTTCTGTTCCCAACGCAGAGCAGGCAGGGCTGTGCTGATCCATCCACCTCAAAGCATGGATTGATGCTCATCACCTAAGAGTGTTTTAAAAGAGTGTATTTGATGAATGTATTTGATGTGTATTTATGAACTTGTATGCATTTACATGGGGTGAACAATGCAAGCAAACTAACTGCTGAATAAATAACTAGAACAAAATACCAAAAAACTTACACAGCACAATCAGTAGCTTCAGTTGCACATTGACCCTCTCCAGTCTTTCCTCCTTTCACAAATGAAGGCAAGAGGTGAATGAGCCAGGGAAGAGCTGCCACATCACTGTCCCGTCCTAGCAAAACAGAATTTAAACACCATGAGTACACAGTTAAACTTTAAAACCGTAAAAGTAGCAAACCCATTTACACTTACCATATTTAAACTCCTGTTGACCAGACAGAGGGTCATCCATATCTTCATAAGGATATAGGCTGCAATTATCCTTTATTTGTTGTATGTTGGCTATTTTGCAATACATCGCCTCAGCATATTTCTGCAGATTTTCAAAGACAAAAAGGATCAAGAAAATACCAAAAAGGATGCAGTTTTAGCCGTTATTTGAATCAAAATCATCTCAGTATAATCATGTTAGAAACTGTGTACAGTACTAAAGTACTGTGTGTACTCACATAGTTTGTAAGCTCTTATCCTCCAAACTGGGTTAAGGAATAACAGTTCCAGAATTCATGGGTAGGCCTATGCCGTATTCAAATATAGTCTGGTAGGGTCCTATCACAAAAAAATGACAATAAAGACTCTGAAAACTCAACATTCTTTTTATATTAAAAACAGCACTCAAGACAATATGAATCTTCAATTATACATTTTCAAAATAGTAATCAATTTGATTGCTATTTAATATGATATCAATAGCAAAACGATGTATGAGAAGATAATATATTTTTATTAAAGTTGGCAGCAGGTCATGTGACTTTCTTGCCAGATTAATAACCATTAATAACCAGTGAACAAGTTTCCGGTGTCATGGCGGCAGCATAGCACACCTCGTTGTCCACCCTCCTCAAAAAGTTATTGTATTGTTTGTATGTCAGTTTTTTTCACTCCTTATGAATGGACTTTACTTGTACAAAGCATACTCAGGAGTAAATGCGGAAAACAAGACAAACCATTGCTGCCCAGAGAAGTGCGATGGATGAACTTCAGGGAGAGCTCGGTGAGCAAAATGCGGCTCTGGCGAAAGTAATAGAGGTGACGATGGCGAAATATTTTAATGAGGCTGACGAGAAATCAGAAGCTCGTTTCAATAGACTTGAGAAACGAATTGACAACATGCACGCAACCATATCGCGGCATACGGAAGAGATAAGGAGTATCCGTACTGAATCAGTAAATCTTCGGGAGCGCACTGCTAATGTGGAAAAATCGACTGCTCTATGTCTGAAGAATCTACATACCTGCGAAGCTAAACTAATTGAGATTGAGGATAGGGCACGCCGGGATAACTTGCTCGTCTTCAACCTCAAAGAAGGGGCTGAGGGGACGAATGCCCGCACATACCTGATGAAGAAGGTTGCGGAATGGTTTCCTGCTCTCGAACCCTCTTTGCCTGAGCTTATGAGGTGCCACCGTCTTGGGAAACCACCTGGTTCCGCGAAGGCACGTCCTCGACCGCTTATAATTAAGTGCCTTCGCTTTACGGATCGTGACCGCTTGCTTGGCGAGGCGAGAAAAAAACCCTCCGGAGGTGGATGGCGACCTATTGAAGTTCACTGCAGACTATAGTGAGGCTACGACAAGGCGCCGGAAGCCTTGCTATAAGATTAGGTATGAGGCTCGTTCCTATGGATTCCAGGCGTTCTTGCTTTACCCGGCTACAATTAAGCTCTCGCGGGGGAAAGACATTTATACTTTCCAGGAGGTTAGCGAGGCTGAAAACTTTGTTGCCTCCCTGAAGAGCTAAGACGTTGGTTTGATGAAAGCTTTGAGGGGTAAGACTGACTTGAGAAATTTATTTTTATAAAAACATTTCTAACTGCAGGTTCCGGAGGCAGATTTCTCCCGGTTTTGTTTATTTCACTTCAATTTTTCTAACCGGGATTATTCATTATTGTATTTTGATATGAACTTATTTGCTGCTAATTTCTCCCGGCTTGTTTATTTCACTTTAATTTTTCTAACCGGGATCATTCATGATTGTATTATCATATGAACTTATTTGCTGCTAATCTATTATTATTTTAATTTTATAAACCGCATTGAATTCATTTATGCTTTCTGGCTGTACTGAGTGGGCAGCAGGTTATATTTTGTTTAAGTGCTATGGCTAAAATGGCTTGATGCTAACTAATGGTTTGCTTAATTAAGAATGGTACTCTGACATGCAGCTAAGAGGTAAATTTTGTTTTGATGGAGGGTGGGGTGGCTGTGATTGTTTTTCCATGGAAACTGGTATACTTTTTTGGAGGGAGGGTAGTCTTCTTTGTTTAGAAGACCTTAGATGGTCAGGGCGGAGCCTTTTTTGTTTGTTTAGGTTTGATGTTGTGGTTGTTGTTTTTTTCATTTTTTGTATTATTATCATTACTTCTGTTTTTTCTTGGTTTTCTGTGTGGGGGCATGTGTTTGCATGTGTGGTGGATAGGAGGGGGGGGATTGCTGACCCGGGCACCAACCTTATAAGCTTTTGTTGTTTAACCTGGTTTCTGTTTGGTTTTTCTATTTATTTATATGTCAAATTATATTTTGAATAAATGAGTAGTTTCAATGTTATGTCATGGAATGCGCGAGGCCTCAACTCTCCCCAGAAGCGCATAAGCACTTTGAAGCTTCTTCACAGAAAGAATATCCACTTTGCTTTTATTCAAGAGTCACATTTTCTTGAAGCTGATGTACACAGGTTTAAGAATAAGTACTATCATGTGATTGCTTCTTCTTGTTACACCAAGAAGAGCAAAGGTGTATTGATAGCTGCAAAGTGTAGTTTAAGTTATACCAATTTGGGCACAGGGGGATCTGACGATGGCCGAATTACTTTTTGTAAAATAGCTTATAATGGTATCAAAATTGCATTGGTGAGCGTTTATGCTCCAAATTGTTTTGATCAATGTTTTTATAACACATTGGCTTCTATACTAACAAATCTCCCAGAGTACCATCTTTTAATAGGGGGTGACTTTAATGCTGTATGGCTTCATGACATTGACAGAACAGGTGCAATAGAAAGCAGAGATCAGCTATTGGCATCTATTGCATTTAAAAAATTGTCTTCTGAGTATGGAGTGACGGATACATGGCGAATGATGAACCCCTCCTCTAGAAAATTTTCCTTTTTTTCATCTCGTCATAAGTCTTTTTCTAGAATAGACTATATTCTTGCATCTAAAACTCTTTTTAGTGATATTCGCAGTACTGAAATGACCCCAATATCTTTATCTGATCATAGGGCTGTCTTGTGTAGCTTGTCATTAAGAATTGGTCAATCTAGGGCTGTTCGTTGGCGTTTTAATACATCTCTTCTCCAGAATGACATATTTAAACGCGAGATGGAGGTGGAGTTAGAAGAATTTATGAAAATAAATGGTCCATCAGTTGATGACCCACGTGTGTTATGGGAGGCGGTCAAAGGGTGTATCAGGAACAAAACTATATCTTTTGCATCTTATCTTAATAAATCTAAAAAACATCGTATTAATTGCTTGGAGTCTGGAATTGCTGCTCTTGAGGATGAAATGCTAAGCAATTCCTCACCAGAAAATATTTGTAAGCGACAGAAGTTAATTGATGAATTCAATAGCTTATTAAGAAGTGAAGCTGAATTTACTATTCATCGTATTAGGCAAAATCATTATTATAGTAGTGCTCGCCCCAGCCGTTTGCTAGCTTATAAAATAAGGAAGAATGATGATCTAGCAAGGATAGCAGCAATTAGGACTAAAGAGGGGGATATAACGTCTGACCCGGCACTTATTAATAGTACCTTTCAAGCATTTTATCAAAATCTTTATACGTCAGAGGTGCTTCATGATGACAAAGCGTGTGCTGAATTCCTTCAACCGTTACATCTACCCAAATTGTCCTCTGAAGCTGTATGTTTTTTAGAGGCACCCATTCAGTTGGAGGAAGTGCGATTAGCTATTGAAGCAATGAGAAGAGGTAGATCTCCAGGTCTGGATGGAATGCCACCAGAAATGTACGAGGCCTTTTGGCCCCAGCTTGGCCCTCTACTGCTGAATATGCTTAATTTCTCTATTAATAGAGGCTCCTTCTCTACTAGTACAAACATTGCAATTATATCTTTATTACTTAAGAAGGATAAGCCATCTTACGAATGTTCCTCTTATAGGCCTTTGAGCCTCCTGAATTGTGAAGTCAAGCTGTATGCTAAGATATTAGCTACACGTTTAGAGCGCTATATGCCCCTTTTGGTCCATCATGACCAAACTGGGTTTATTAAATCTAGATTAGCATCGGACAATGTCCGTCGCTTGCTTCACATTATAGATTCAGCTTCTGTCTCAGAAGATCAAAATGCTATTCTTTCATTGGATGCTGAGAAGGCTTTTGATCGACTAGAATGGGGTTATTTGTGGTCTGTACTCCATTTTATGGGTTTTGGTGATGGTTTTATCTCTATGATAAAGCTACTATATACTAATCCTTCTGCAGTGGTCATAACGGGAAGCAACTGTTCAACTAGGTTTCCTGTTACAAGATCGTCTCGTCAGGGTTGCCCCTTATCTCCACTTTTATTTTCTCTGTCTTTGGAACCTGTTGCCCAGGCAATACGGCAGTCAAAGGTTTTAGAACCAATTATTATTTATGATACACCACATTGCATCTCTTTGTATGCAGATGACATTCTAATTTTTACAAGTAATCCTACTAAATCCCTACCACACTTACTTATTATTTTTGACCATTTTAGCAGAATCTCAGGGTACAAAATTAATTGGACAAAATCGGCTTTAATGTTGTTGGGGGGACCGAATGATCAAAGACCTCTTCTTAATATTCCAGTTGTTAGTACTTTTACATATTTGGGAGTGTCCATTTTTCCTTCACTTAATTTAATAATTGCTGGAAACTATAATAATGTTCTAAAAAATGTGGAAGGGGACCTAAATAGATGGGGTATGCTTCCTACTTCTTTTCATTCCAGACTTTCGGTAATTAAGATGAATATACAACCTCGTATTAATTTTGTAAGCAGTATGATCCCCCTTGCTCCACCGGATGGTTATTGGAAGAAGCTACAAGGAATCATTAGCTCGTATTTATGGAACAAAAAAAACTCAGAATCAAAGCATCTACATTACAAAGACATAGATCATCAGGAGGTGTCAATTTGCCCAATTTTGAGTGGTATTCTTGGTGTTTTGTTTTGCGTTCGTTTGCTATATGGTCTAATCCAGAGACTTTGGTGTCATGGCGTCCTATTGAAGAACGTCTAGTACAACCATATTGTTTGTCTAATTTGGTCTATTCTAATATACCCCATAATAAAATCAAACGGGATTTTGGGCCAATAATTTCTTATTTACTCATGATATGGTACAAAGTTAATCGATTTTCTAACATTTCAAAAACTTTCTTTGCTCAATCTCCTATTTTTAACAACCATTCTCTTCTAATTGAAAAGAAACCAATTGTGTTCCCTAAGTGGAGCAACAGAGGGATTTGTGTCTTTGGGGATATTATAGGGGAACAGGGTCTTCGTGCATTCCATGACCTGGAGAGATCTTATAATTTAACGGGCACTTTTTATTTTTATTTACAGTTGCGCGCTGCGATGCGTGCTCAAGGTGTTCCTTGGGGTATTGAGTTGGAGAATCATCCACTTCATGTAATTGTTGATACCAAGGGTAAAATGAATGGCATTGTCTCAGTCTTATATAAGTTTATAACAAAAGCTTCATATAAGCCATTACCTCTTTTTAGACTCTGGAAGACAGATATTAACATCTCCCAGGACCCAGACTGGTGTACAGTCTGGTCAAATATATTATTATCCTCTCGGAATCTTGACCATCAAATGATACATTATAGATTAGTCCATAGGTCCTATCTAACTCCGAGAAGATTGCAGCAAATGAATTTTAGAGATAATCCATTCTGTGATTTTTGTACAGGCAATACTGTTGCTACTTTTTACCATATGGTGTGGCAGTGCCCAGAGGTTAATAGATTTTGGTATAGCATTTCTTCCATTCTGTCTAATATTGTAAAGGAACCTATCCCTTTTTCGCCTTGTTTGTTTTTGCTTAATGACACATCATCTCTTAAACTAACAATAAACAATCGGCGTCTTCTTCTGGCGGGTTTGACAGCCGCTAAAAGAATGATAGTCTCTCGCTGGAAACCCCCACATACACTATTAGTGAAGAAATGGTTTTCTTCTTACCGGGATATTGTCCAGCTAGAGCTTTCAACAGCACGTTTACATCATGCTAAAGCTACTAATATTGATTGTTGGTCAGAGTTATTAGAGATGTTGAATGAAATGATGTAGATAAGACTAAATTTTATTTATTTTTGCTTTTTTCTTTCTTTCTTTTTGGATTGGATATACATAGTATGTGTCATGTATAAATGAAATGATCGTTATGTTGTATATATACCCTACTTAGTTTTGTGATTACTATTTAGAATATTGAATGGATTTGTATGGATTTCATAGTTGTGAAGGAGGAACACAGGATGTATTTGATATTTCCAAAATGGACGATGGTTGGGTGGCAAGGGGATAGGGGTGAGAGGTATGTGTGTGTGTATGTATATTGTTGTTGTTGTTGTTCTTTGTTGTGTGTTTTTTATATTTTTCTTTTTTTTTTGGGCTCTATACCTTGAGCTAATCTTGTTCAGGGGTTGGAGGGTGGGCTTGGGTGGGATGGGTATGGGGGGAGAATATAAGGAGGTGAAGGAAACAGGCATTGTATTAAGTAATATTTTATTGTTTTTCTCCTCCTTGTAAAGGTGGTGTTGTCACCTCCTATATCTCCATAATCACTATTATAATATAAATAAAGAATTGATCACAAAAAAAAAGATTAATAACCATAATATGTACAAAACTACATATACTAAAAAGATTGGTTAACTGTTCAGTTATGTCAAATAAAATGACTTATATGTATAAATGAAACTTACCTTCTGTAATGAATTTATGTAAGTATTAGCAGTCGTTTCTAATTGGAAGTCATCCATGTCAGGTCTTCTTTAATAAACTGCCCTAAAAACAGCATCTCTTCTTCTAAATGATTTGAAGCACTCAGTGTGTACTTTCACCAAACTAGCATCTATAATGACAGAAAAACAAATGTTTGCCATACACGTTTTACACTTTCGTATGTATTTGCTATTTGCATCTGTCTGACATCTAGCGCCACGAAAAGCTTACAACATACAATGCATCCAATCTGTGCATATTCTGAGGTAAAATGAATTGTTGGTCTGGCGATATTTTCCCTGTTTGCATACATCTAAAAAAAAAAAAACACATGACGATGCGGTTGCGGTTTTCTCCGTGTTTTTCAGTAATTTGAATAATTAACCGATATCCGTGCACTCACGTGCATGTAAACGACCTCGTTAACTCGCGGTATCTAGCCTATATGATTACCTCATAACATACCTGTCAAGTTTTGGATTTGAAAATAAGGGAAATTTTCCGGCGCCCACCGCGAACAGTCCCACCACAAACCCAAACAAGCTCCAGTATTCCTTACATTTTAAGATTGGTGAGGGCCGGATAATATTTTTTAAACTTTAGTGCTGATAATTGTGTTAAAATTAACTAAACAAACGAATTCATTAGCAAGAAAACTAGTGAAACACACAGCTCTGTGAAAACTACATTTCATAAGTCACACTCATACTGTACATACTATACACACAAATTTGCATCTGTACAAAACCCAATGGCCTTAGTTTGAAAAGCCTTATTTTAACTTCTTTTGCATTATACCTTAATGCCAAAATTATTTATAAACCATTCACTTTTCTTTTTAATGAGAACAGTCATTTAGAAAATGAAAATGATAGATGGGGCAGTGGCCCAAACCAAAAAGGGCACTACAGGGGGTGGTACTATGGTTTTAATAAAGTACTATAAATAAATGATGTGTTACTATATTACTAGCATCAATTTAGACAAGTGATTACAAGTGATTATAATGGGAAAATATAATAACAAGAATTAAAGTGTGACAATAGATATCCAATGATTTACCTGCTGGCTTGATGGAGCTTTGAATCAATGTTTGCAATGTTGAACTGCCTTTACCAGCCTCCCTTTCCGTTCTCTGTCTTTATTTTGTGAAGGCATTAGTGTTTTTGGTATTTTTTGTCTACAAAGTGTGCCAACAACAGCAAATTTAGTGTTTATGTTAACTTAGATCTGACCGGGAACATTTAATTCATTAAACAAGCATTGTAACGATAATAATGTGGATATTTTGTTGCTGTTTGCTTGCTAACTTGTTAGCACTTTTAGAACACCGACAGCAAATCATTAACCAAAGAAATACATAAGCAAACTTCCAAATTAGTAATTCTGCGGTTTAACAACTGATATATTATGTAATAAATCTACCTGTTAATGCAACAAACTTCAGACAGAAACTGTCGTCTTCGCTCTCCAAGCAGAGAGTGCACGCAGAGATGCTGCGGAGCGGGTGGGAAAACACGAAGTGGATTAGCGGAATCAGTGGACATTTGGGAATGTTTTTTTATTACTCCGCCCGGGCATTATTATTTTTGTAATAACGCAGGTTAAAATACGGGAGATTTACGGGAAAATACTAATACGGGAGGACGGCGGGAAAGAAGGGTAAAATACGGGACTTTCCCGGCCAAAACGGGATACTTGACAGGTATGCACCGCTCAGAGTGAAATCTGGTAACACCCTTGTTTTACACTGACACTGTCATGGATATAACACTGGCCTAGCAATGGTAGTGTTATTTTATTACCAGATAGTGTTAAAACAGCATCAACACTGTGTATTTAACACCATCCCTGAAAATTTAACACTGGTGATTTTGCTGTGTAGTTGCAATCAATTTATTTAAGCTACATTTAAACAAAGGTTTTTATTTTATTTCTTAATTTTTAATTTTTTTCTTTAAATGTTGCTTAAATAAATTTTTGCAACCACTTACCTTAAAAAAATGAGTAAATTGAATGAATCATTTTTTCAGTGTAAATCTTTGGTGTCCCCAGAGTACGTAATGTGAAGTTTTAGCTTAAAATATCATATAGATAATTTATTATAGCATGTAAAAATTGACATTTTGTAGGTGTGAGCAATAATGTGCTGTTTCTGGGTGTGTCTTTTTAAATGCAAATGAGCTGAACTCTGCACTAAATGGCAATGCCGTAGTTGGATAGTGCAGATTAAGGGGCGGTATTATTTTAATAAGATCCCCTTCTGACATCAGAAGGGGAGCCAATTTCAATCAGCTATTTTTTACACGCTTGCAGAGAATGGTTTACCAAAACTAAGTTACTGGGTTGATCTTATTCACATTTTCTAGGCTAATAGAAGCACTGGGGACCCAATTATAGCACTTAAACCTGGAAAAAGTCTGAATTTCATGATATGTCCCCTTTAAAGAAGTTTACTATTGTTTTTATATAAAGTGTGAGCTCCTATCATTCATCTACTGATCTTTCTTGTTGTTATTATGCAGCAACTTTACCAATAAAGTCAAATAAAGTCACAGCTTGTGCGTGTACTACGGCTCTGTGATTAGTAGGAAGTCCTTATCAATCTACACTGAAAAAAACAACTTGTAAAATTTACTTAAAAAAATCCTCGTAACAATTTGCACGAACTTTTTTTAAGTAAAATTTACTGCTTTTTTATAAGTAAAACTTACCTACTAAAATCAAATAACATTTACTTAAAATTGCATAATAAAACATATGTTAAATAATTAATTAAATGTTACTTATTTATTTTATTTAGGCGTTAGATTTATTTTAATCGTTTAGGTAAAGTCTATTAGGTTTTTTTTTTAAAATTGAAGCACTGCTGTCCTAATAATATTAAATAAATCGTATTTTCTGTTTGTTATTTTCTTTACATATTTCTATGGACCTAGTTATTTTTAGTGTTATAAATGGCATTATAACACAAAATTCATGACTGACAACAAGTCAGTCATTGAATAAACTTGATTCGGAACAGAAACGCACACAAAATGTGTTTTTGACATGCATTATCAGCACTGTGGAGAGAATTACAATACAATGTTCTGAACAGGGTTCATGTAAAGAAACACTGATCACCTGAACGGTGACTTCACAAAATTATTATTTACAACAAAACATCATCAATAATATAAGAGCTTAAACCTTTATGACATTTTGCTAACAAATATTTAAGTAGTTAAAGTTCTCATCAGTTCTTATTATGTGATAAAGCTTAAAAAATAAAAATATTCAGGCGCAAAGAATTGTGGGTATTCCTTACAACATGTGCAAATAAATGTAAGTAAATTTTACTTAGATTTTTTAGTTAAATGGATTTAAAATTTACTTAATTATTTTAGGACTATGTGTAGTGACTATAAAACAGTTAAATAATACAAGAAAATATCTAATAAGACTTACTATTCCCACACAGTTCATTTTTTACATGAATTAATTGTGTATTTATCATCATTTTACTTAGGAAAATCTAGTTCTCAATAAATGTTAATATTATTATGTAATGCTAATTCTTCTGTGGCACAAATGGCGTTTCTGCACGAGAGCGCCCCCTGGCTTTTGGATGTGGCGGCATTTCACCGTAATTCATTTAAATTCATTCATTGAGAAAACGCGCATTTGCACGATTAATCAGCACAGCCCTAGTCTTTTATAGCTTCCTGCCCTATTTCCTGCAAAGTGTCAGACACTATTATAAGTACTCAAGACTATCAGTTTTTTATTACACTTCCTTATTCTATCCAAACCCTTAAACAACCATTACAGAAGTCAAGTGCTCTGTCAGATTAATGAAATGGATTCAGTCTATGAAAATTCTGATTACATACGGTCAAAAATTCAATCAAAAGGTGAAGGCTCTCAATACAAGGGTAAGATTGACATGCATCACACTCTTAAAATAGATGAGATAGTGTTAAAAACAACATAATCAGTGTAAGTTTAGGGACAACACACTAAATGCAGAATACACACACACACATCTCTGTGTTTTTATTGAAACAAAACATTTTGTGTTACCTTTACAATTATAATAATGTGTTAAATAGCATAAGACATTAAGGGGCGGTTTCCCGGACAGGGATTAGACTAGTCCTAGACTAAAATAAATGTAAGAGCTGTCCAAACTGAAAACAACCTGCACTGACATATCTTAAAATACATCAGTGTCCTTTGTTTTGCCTCAAAATGCACACAATTAATGTTTTTAGTAAGGCATGTTTGTTAAAACTAGTTATATTTCCTAATTAAACTACGGCCTAGTCCTGATTTAAGCTAATCCCTGTCCGGGAAAACACCCCAAAGAATTGTAGAAAATGAATACATTTGTACCTTTCATCACAGTGATTTAGAGAGGTCTGCAAATTCTGAAATGAAAAAATAACATATCACAACTTTATCATTTTACTGTTTGCTGACATTGATCTGTGCATGAGTTTCTCATTTGTTAAACAATAAAGAACAAGAAATAAGTGACATTACTTGATGTCTACAACATTACAACTTTTCACAGTATTGAACCAAAACATAAAACGGCAAATCATCATTAATGAGACCATACAGATACAAGCTTTCAGACTCTACAGCAGTTCATCTCTAAGCTTTTAGGTTTTCAGTATAGGGTTTATGTTATTGTAACAGCTGATCCCAACTATTATTATCAGGTAAACAAGCAATCGGTCAATGCCAGTGGTTACACGTCCTAATAGAAACTCTATAAAGAATCAGGGTGTGGTCCGTAATTTTGCATGAGATAACCTCTAAAGACTAAAGCCTGGTCTATCTGTTTATGTTTAAACTCCACCAGATCTAAAAAAAAAAAAAAAACATTCTTAAGTATCAGCATAAATCTCCTGTCAGTTTTATTTAATAACTTTGACATTTTAAAGCTTATCTGATCAACAACTCTGACAGGAAGTGCAGTCAATATACGTCAGTCAATATTTTTAGATATTCACTTTATTTTACATAGAAGCAAGTCTTATAAACATCTAGGGGTGGTTTCCCGTACAAGGATTAGCTTACGCCAGCTATACTTTAGGAAATATAACTAGTTTTAACGAACATGCCTTACTAAAAACATTACTTGTGTGCATTTTGACGCTAAACAAATGCATTTTAAGATATGTCAGTGCAAGTTGTTTTCAGTTTGGAATTTATTTTATTTAGGACTAGTCTAATCCCTGTCTGGGAAACCGCCCCGATATGTAATTATGTTAATCTAATAGATGCACCTTGTCGGTGTGTAAAACTGCTCCAGTTCTTTCTTTATCACTGTAAAAAAAAATCCGTAAAAAAAATGGTAAATCTCTGGCAGCAAAGTTGCCAGAGAAATTCCGTCAAATTACGGTAAAAAAAATTACATACAAAAACCGTAAAAATACAGAGAATCTTTTACAGTCCTAGTTCATTAAATTACAGAATATTACTGTTAATAATTGTTATAAAACTGTAGAAAAACAGATAAATTATGTTAAAATACATGAAATACAACTACTTTTCAGATCAATCCCTGTAAATATACGGCTTTTATTAGTTATTTTATTAAATTGCTCTGTATGTATACAGTAATATTATTTTAAAATACAGTTTATTTTTGTAAAATAACTAAAAAACACCTGTATAAAAACGCATTAAGTATGTAAAAATACATGAAGTATATGTTAGCAACATTCAATGCATTACAAATGACGTTAAAATTGATAGATGATGATATTCAAGACAACTGAGGGGCGGTTTCCCGGACAGGGCTTATCCCAGACAAAAATGCATGTTTAGGCTGCCTTAATTTAAAAACATCTTACATTTAAATTAATCAGACACTTTTATCCAAAGCAACTCACAGTGCATTACAAGTTACACATTATATCAACGTATGTTCCCTGGGTTCAAACCCACGACCTTGCACTGACATGTCTTAACATTGCCATTGTTTTGTCCAAAAATGCACAGTATTGTTTTTTGTGAGGCTATTATAAAACGTCTTAAAGGGACACTCCACTTTTTGAAAATAGCATATTAGCATAATCCATTGAATCTGATTGGACCATTAGCATCGCGCTCAACAATAACCAAAGAGTTTAGATATTTTTCCTATTTAAAGACTCTTCTGTGGTTATCGTGTAAGTGAGAGTATAGTTGCCTTATCGGCCTAGAAAATCACGATGTAACTACAGAAGAGTCAGGTTTTAAATAGGAAAAAAAAGTGGAGTGTCCCTTTAAATGTCCTAATAGTCTCTAATGTAAACCCTGTCTGGAAAACCACCCATATGTTCATTTAAGATTTGTTTTTTGAAGTTGTCATGTTTAATTTCAGGTCAGGTTAAGGCGACTCAATCTAGGTGGAGTAAAGTTCTTCTGCTGGTTCTCTGTGTCTCTGTTGTTCTTGCTGTTGGTGGTCTCTGTGTTTTGGGGGTCCTGCGTGAGTATAACTGATAACTTAAAACTTTACTCAGTGTCCATGAACTTTGGGTTGTTGTCTTGAAGTCTCATCACTATCGCTGATATTGTTTTTCCTGCAGACAATAATACGCTTGCAGATTTTCAATCATTGAACGAACAGCACGACACGGTTTTAATGCAGCTGTCTGCACAAGAGATTAACAGCAC